>NC_073629.1:98267315-98570345 GCF_029407905.1 Bubalus kerabau | reverse complement strand
CCACCATGAGGTGCGCTTGGGAGCTGTAGACCCATATACAACTATAAGGACAGTCGTTGGTACAGATTTTCCTTGTACCTGAAGAGGATGCATGACCTGTGACAAGGAAGCTTTGGTTTGCTTTGGTTGAGGACAACTCCCATGAAGGCACTTAGCAGAGAAATTGTAATCACTGGCAACTTGGGAATGGGTGACTCAGTCTTGAAGGGAGATCTGGAGGGCCTACCAGAGCATCTGCTCTATACCACCCCATGAACTGCTTGATCCATGTGCATTCAATACTAAATTAATCTAGAAGTCTCCATGCTGTCTTTTCCGAGTGAGCTTACAGCTGATCTTAGGGCCACAACTAACACCATCTCCCTCTTCTGCTACTTATTCTAGACTCCTCAACCTTTCAGCTATTCCTCTCACAGCATCTCTGTGAGCCTATGTAGCTCAACTAATGTGATGACTGAGCTTCTGATCCCTGAGGTATGTAAGACCTTTATTACCACAACCTTCTCAAGTGATGAATGTTACATTTTACCATTTGCTATTAATATTTGACAAGTTGGGTGTCAAGCAGCAAGAAAGAACTTTTGGAGGTCATGGAAAGGTTCTATACCTTGAAGGTGGTCATGACTACAAGATAGAGATTTCTAAAAATGCCTCACACTACAAAAAGGTGCATTTTGTTGTATATAAATGGTATTTCAATAAAAATTTTTTAACTGAGAAATGGAGTAACAAATGAAGCTCCAATGGATTATCTGGCTGCCAAACTATGTAAATTATATTCTAAGAACCTTAAGTGTTTGTTAAAATGATTCAGAAGACTTAGTTTATTAAAAACTGTTTTATTACAAAGGACATAATCCAGTAACAACAGAAGGACATGCACTGAACAGAGTTTGGAATTCCCAGAAGTGGTCTTCTTGGTCTACCTGTAGGGTAGCCTCACGCAGAATATGCATTGCCTCCAGATCTCAGATCACCACTGTGTTTGGTGAAGCATTCCAGGGCTAGAAAGCCCCAAATCTACCTATGGTGGGGGTCTCATATTGAACTGTTCACATAAATCTATTCCAGCTATGTGACTAAACTTAGGCTTTGAACCCTGACATTACCTACTCCCTCCCCCCACCAAAATCTGGTGCTAATCTTAAATAAGATTATCATTCCTAAGCAATGAAGACAGACTGATGCTTCTTGCTTTGTAACAACTTACAGACCCATGGTTTCAGAACACCATTTATCTTTAGTTGATAGATTTTACATTATTTACCAAGGGTCAATAGCTCTAGAGATAAGCATTCAGTCAATCCAGACCAGCTGAGATTAACTGATGCTGTAAACAAACATAGTCTTCCCTCTCTCCTTTGTATGCCTCTTCCTGATGATAAGCATAAATTGCCCCTGTCAAGATAGTGGAAACTTTCCTCACCTGCTATTTACTTGGCCTGAGAAACCCAAACATTGAGTGGAACTTCTGATTCCGGCTATGATGAAGTAACAAAGATAGGACCTAATATTAATAAACAATGATTAAACAAGAAAAATAAATAAAATACATGAAATAAATTTTAAGAAATGGATTTTTTTAAATTGTGGAAACAGACACAATAAAATCAGTGAGGCAAGTTCTAAATCATTTAGGCTTCTGGGAGGCAAGAAGAAACGGTACCACAGGAGGAGAAAACTGTATCCTAAGGAGGAAAAAATTAGTAGGAATCTTTCTGAGCTTCTGGAATGAGGCTTACAGGCTTTGAAGATCAGTACATTTGTATGTGGGGAGAAACCATAGCTGTGTTCATGAGCTAGCAAATAGCAGTCAGTTTTGATGTCATGTAGCCCATGGGGTCGCTAGAGTTGGACACGACTGAGCGACTTCACTTTCCCTTTTCACTTTCATGCATTGGAGGAGGAAATGGCAACCCACTCCAGTGTTCTTGCCTGGAGAATCCCAGGGACGGGGAAGCCTGGTGGGCTGCCGTCTATGGGGTCGCACAGAGTCGGACACGACTGAAGCGACTTAGCAGAGGAACAGAGAAAAGAAACAAAAGGCCTGGCTGAGTTGAGAAGATCTAATAGATTTCAGGAAGGTAAGGTAGAAGGAAAAAGTAAGGCTGAATTCCAGGAAGAAGGGATCCATGAAGGAAAAGAGCTACCGAAATCTTCAGTTAAAGCACCTTGAACATTTTCTGATTATTAAATAGTGCATGTATAAAGTAAAACTCCACAAAACTGGGCAAAGGATGATAAATATTGCCTTAATACCAACACCAAAGGCACTACAAGAAAATTGCAGACCAAAATGCCCTGTGAAAACTGATACAAAAATCCTCAACACAATACTAGTAAATAGAAGCCAATAGCATATTAAAAGGATTATACAACATGATCAAGTAGGATTTATTCTTAGATTAAAAGGACGGTTCAATACAAAAAAATTGATCTAAATAATATACCATATTAACAAAATGAAAGGAGAAAAATCACATGATCATCTCAATTGCTGCAGAAGAAATATACAACAAAATTCAAAATCCTCACATGATATTAAAAAAAACAACTAGAAATAGAAGAAAACTGTCTCAACATAAAATATATGAAAACCCACAGTGAACATCATTCAGTTCAGTTCAGTTGCTCAGTCGTGTCCGACTCTTTGCTACCCCATGAATTGCAGCACGCCAGGCCTCCCTGTCCATCACCAACTCCCGGAGTTCACTCAAACTCATGTCCATTGAGTTGGTGATGCCATCCAGCCATCTCATCCTCTGTCATCCCCTTCTCCTCCTGCCCCCAATCCCTCCCAGCATCAGAGTCTTTTCCGATGAGTCAACTCTTCGCATGAGGTGGCCAAAGTACTGGAGTTTCATATTCAGTGGTAAAAGATGGAAAACCTTTCCTCTAACATCAGGAACAAGGTAAGGATGTCCACTTTTGGCACTTCTGTAAAATGGTAGATCAGCAGTAAAATAATCTGCTTGCCAATTCGGGAGACATGTATTCAATCCCTGGGTTGGGAAGTTCCCCTGGAGAAGGAAGTGGCAACCCCACTCCAGTATTCTTGCCTGGGAAGTCACATAGGCAGAGGAGCTTGGTGGGCTCCTCTATTGGCAGATGTATTCTTTACCAATGTGTCATCTGGGAAATCCATGTATATACCACTTACATCTTTTGTCTATTGATGGATACTTGGATTGTTTCCAAATCTTCAGCATAGTGTCTAGTTCACAATGTAGTATTGTGCTCTTCAAATTTTGTTGAAAGGATAGACCTCATGTTAAGTTGTCTGACCACAAACACACACACACACAAAATCAAACATAAAACAAAGGGATACAGGGAAACTTTGGGAAGTATTGGATACGTCTGTTACCTTGATTGTGGTGATGAAATCACAGGGGTTTGGGTTTGTTTGAACTCATCAAATTGTACTCATTAAATATGTTTAGTTCTTTGTATGTCAATTATACTTCAATGAAGCTCTTTTAAAAAAGAAAAAGAGTTAATGATTAAAGTACAAGTGCTCTTTCTCCTAAGCTATTGACAGAAATGTTGCCTCTCAATGCTGACAAAGATTCTTTGCTTGATCTAACATTAGTCAGGGTCATGAGGCTTTCCTAGGCCCATCTGTGCACTTCCTTATAAAATTTCATTTTACCAGGAACCTTGCTAAATCAGTTTAACCAGAATCCCCACACCCTCTCCTCACTATCCAATAGCCCCAATGTCTGACCAGGTTCCTCATCCTCCACCATTACCTGTATCATGCCTGATCACCTTGACCTGTCTTCATTCAGCAAAAATCCCTTGTCAGATTTCCCCTTACTCTCTCTGATGTTTCCTCTTAGTGCTTTTGTTCACTGACTTCCACCCTGCTGCTTGGCAATAAATTCCCATTTGCCCCTGCTGAATTTGGAGTTGAGACCAATCTTTCTCCCCCACTGTAAAATTCCATTCCATCCTACTTGATGGTCCTGCATAAAGAATGTATTACCATCTTTAACAAGTGTTGTTGAATATTTTTGGTACCATGGTGGCTCCCTTGGAGAGAGAGTTTGGGACTTCATCCTAGTGGTCTTCAATATTTTGTTCGCATGTCCTCTAAAAGGATTTAAGTAACTCTGTAATCCCTTGAGAGCGTCCTAGGTGGTTCAGCGGTAAAGAATCAGCCTGCCGGTTCTTTGGCAAAGGCAGCAGATGATCTAACCAATTTAGATGTTGCTGTAAAAGTATTTTTAAGATATGATTAACATTTAAATTAGTAAGCTTAAAGAAAAGCAGACTACCCTCCACAGTATGGGTAGGCCTTATTCAATCAGTAGAAGACCTTAAGAACTAAAACTAAGATTTCCAAAAGAAGAAAAAAGAAGAAAACATCTGGCTCATGGCTGTAATTTAGAAACCCTACTTTTATTTCCAGTTTGCAGAAACATCCTGCAGATTTTGGACTCAAGACAGCAATGTCAACTCTTCGTCAGATCTCCAGCCTGCTGGTTTGCCTCACAGATTTTGAACTTGCTAGTCCTCACAACAATCTCCTGACTCAGTTCCTCTAGTATATATATTTATACACAGATATTCATATATATGTGTATTATATATATGATAGACTAATATATATCAAAAATGAAAATTAATATAATTACCTCTCCATGACCCAACTGACAGAATTCCTTAAAATCGCTGAACCTAAAGCTAAAATCCTAAAAATAACCTTGCTAAATTAGCAGTTTCTCTCTCCATTAGTCATTTGGAGACCTGAGTTTGATATCTTTTATTATATTTTTACAGTTATAAGTGCTGATAAAAGTTTCCAAGAAACAAGCAATATCCCTCCATTTCTAAAACTCTGCTAGAGAAGAGAAACTAAGCCAGAAGCTACTTCTTCAGAGAGATACAACTGATGAATCTTTGACAATACTAATCATGGGGAAAAAGTAAATATGAATAAACAATATTAAGAATGGAAATCACAATGTAATTGCAAAGTCAAGAAAAAATAAAGGTAATAAGATTGAAACAATGATTGTATACTAACATATTGGAAAATAGATGAAATGAGAAAATTCACAGGAAACAATCAACAGATTATGGCAGAGACTACCATTTTTCCTATAGTATTTGTTATCTTGTCCTTCTATCTCATTAGAACATTTGTTTTAAGTGAGTATGTAGCCCAGTGAAATATAAACCACATTACTTAGCATCCTTTGTAGTCCTGTAGACAGATGAGACAATTAAATATAAGGGTAATGATGGTCCTACTCTGAAGAAATATCCACAGAAAGAGGATGTGTTCTCTTTACTTTGGTTCAGGTACTTTTATGAACTACATGGAAAAACAATACAATTGAAGCGATAACTGGTGATTGTGGAATGGACTTCCTGCCTTAGTGAGAGAGAGAAAAAAAGACATTGCCATCCTGTTTAAGCCATGATTACTTGGAGTTTGAATTAACTTGCATCTAAACCTAATCTAGAAAAAAACAAAATTGATGAACTGGATTTCATCAAAATTAAAAACTTCTTATCAACAATACCATTAAGAAACTAATGGAAAAGACTTCAATCAGAAGAAAATATTTGCAATATTACATCTGACAAAGGGTTTGCATCCAGAATATATAAATAACTTTTACAACTCAATAAAAAATTTTAAAACAACCCAATTGAAAAAGATTTAAACAAACACTTCAGAAAAGAAGATATATGAATGGCCAATAAGCACGCTAAAGCGTGTGCAATATTACTAGGTGTTAGGGAATTGCAAAGTAAACTACACTGAGATTTCACCTCAGAGTCACTGAAATAGCTAAAATAAAAACACTGGCAACACAACACCCTGCCAAGGATGTGACAACTGGAACTTCTATATACTGCTGTTGTGTCCAAGACTAGCAGTTTCCAGTAAAGTATATATCTACCCAATAACTCAAAAATTTCTACCCCAAGGCATTAATCCAAGAGAAATGAAAACACATCTACAAATGTCTTTGTATAAGAATGTTCATAGTGGTTGTATGGTCAGGCCACTCAAGATGGCTGTTCTCTTGCTCTCTGTACCTCTCCTCTGTTCCACCAGTGTTTGCTTTAGCTATGCCTTAGTTACATGACGGATCTTCTTTCTTGCCCCAGGTCCCAGATAATGATTGTTCCAGCTTAGGTCAGAACACTCCACTATGCTTCTCAAAAGGATGGTTAGGGACATGCCCCTTTGCTGTTTTCCCTGGTAAACAATGAGCCCACTAGATATCAATTGCCACTATAACTGATAACCTCCCCTGCCATCAGACTTCCCTTGTGGCTCAGCTGGTAAAGAATCTGCTTGCCATGCAGGAGATCCAGTTTCAATCCCTGGGTTAGGAAGATCCCCTGGAGAAGGGAATGGCTACCCACTTCAGTACTGTTGCCTGGAGAATTCCATGGACAAAGGAGCCTGGTGGGCTACAGTCCATGGGGTCCCAAAGAGTCAGGCACAACTGAGCGACTAACATTGTCACTTTCCCCCTGCCACCAGGAGTGAAGTCTGTCACCACGTCTTGGCTTGCCATCCACAGTACATGGTGGAGTGTGTCTCTAGGACCTTCCTTCAGACATGTAAGCTCCCCCATTCATTAAACCATTGATATCTCTGTTGCCGACTCTGGGCTCTTTCTTCAGTCTTGAAGCTGGGTAAGCACAGCCCTTGTAGTCCTGTCAAAAACCAGAAATAGTCCAAGTGCCCATCAAAAGGCAAACAGATACACTGTGGTGTATGGATAAAGGAAATATGCTATAGGGCACAATAAACAAGTACATGCATTTTTCAAAATTCTTTGAACTGCACACATGATTTATTTGTTGCACTGTAGTGTTAAATTATCAGAGAAGGCAATGGCACCCCACTTCAGTACTCTTGCCTAGAAAATCCCATGGACGGAGGAGCCTGGTAGGCTGCAGTCATGGGGTCGCGAAGAGTCGGACACGACTGAGCGACTTCACTTTCACTTTTTACTTTCACACATTGGAGAAGGAAATGGCAACCCACTCCAGTGTTCTTGCCTGGAGAATCCCAGGGACGGGGAAGCCTGGTGGGCTGCCGTCTGTGGGGTCTCACAGAGTTGGACACAACTGAAGCAACTTAGCAGCAGCAGTGTTAAATTAACCTTGATTATAAACAAGAGAATGATTCTATTGCTTATCCTCATTGTTAAGGGTGGGGAAAGATAAATTGATTGATAATCAGTTGACCCAGGATGGGAATTTTTCTAACTCCCCCTAATTTTTTCCTCCCCTGGGGACGTTTACCTGTTTCTACATGTTAGAATCTCCTTGACATTTAACAGAGCTCATTCCTGAGGTATGAGTGGGAAAGACAAAGGATAAAGAGGAAAATACTGAGCCGGGGAAATCTTAGAAAATTTTATCTTTGAATATTGGCCAAAAGCAATAGTAAAACATGGTAAGTTGTTCATACATGAAAAGATTCACTATAAAGAAAATCCCAAGGAACTGAAAACATGAAACAAAACAAAAAACTCCTGGAACTGATAAGCAGTGATAGCAAGATTGTAGGATACATGGTTAATATCCAGAAATCAATTGCTTTTGATTCTATCTTTGCCATTCCTTGGGAATATGTAATTATCTAAAAATTAAGATTCTAAAGTGGGAAATTTTATCTACTCTCATAAACTACAAATATCTGTAATCTTGCCTACTTTTGATAACTTGAATGCTGATAATCCATCAAATGACATCAAAAATTGCTGCTCCACCCTATGAGATTTATTGATGGGACATAAGCCAAGAAACCCACAAAAATATCTGAAAAATGAGGTAATTTATTTTAAAATCATCTTATACTGAAACACATGCACATCTGTAGCCCTGTCTCTCAAAGAAAATTACTAGTAATGTAAGCAGCTTTTGGCAGGATGTAGTTTTTTGCAGGAAAGAGCTCTTTACAGAAGGACCCTTTGTCTTGTCACCAACCTTAAACCAGGCACCTCTGGCTCTACTCATCTCCAGCCTAAGTGCAACTTTCAAATATTTTGATCACACAATGCCTTGACTAATCTATTGGTTCTTTCCATACATCAAAGCAGAAAATGAAGAATAAATAATTAACAGATGACTAGATCTTTTCTCTAGCATCCCCTTCAGTAATTTTGGCAACAAACCGTGTGAACAAGACAGAATCTAAAGAAAAATCACAAGAAGTTGACAAGCCTGCACACAGTGGGGGATGGAGTCTACCTTGACCCCTATCTCAGTGATTAACTGAGACTGTTACTGAATTCGAGCTTGCTCTGCTAGCCACATGAGAGGCCAATAAATCTGAGGGACAAGATACTGAGACAAAGAATATGGCTATTTGGAAAGTCGGCTGGCCTAGGAGATGGGAGACAAAGTTTGTCAGAGTCCAGATGCCAGGTTCTTTTAGAAGGTCAGAGAGAGAGGCCATGAACAATTTACGTAAAAAGGCAGAATAGAGAGAGACGGGGAGTGAGGAACTAAAGTCAAAAGAGTCCTCAGTCTTGCAAAACATCTCAGGGAAGGGCCAGCCTTTGGAAGGGGGTGTGTTAATCTCTTCTATTCACAGGTGGGCAGGGTCAGATTATCTTTCCGAACCAAGGCACTTTAGTTTACAATCAGGCAGAGGGGCAGGGTCTTCTGAGGCAAGTTATTATGTATGACTGTAATAACAAAAAACGAAAAGTAAATCAAAGAAACAGCTTCCAACATGGACTCAGAACTGGCTTCCTATTGACTCAATGGACATAAGTTTGAGAAAACTCCAGGAGATGGTGAAGGACTGGGAAGCCTGGCATGCTGCAGTTCATGGGGTTGCAAAGAGTTGGACATGGCTGAGGGACTGAACAACAACAAAGCTGGCTTTCCTTTTTCCCTTTAAAGAACGTTCATGACAAAGCAGAATCTTCAGAAGTAGTTTTTTGGGGGACATTGAGTTCATCATCTCCCCAATTTGCTGGCATTCTGACTAAAGGCAACTTTCCTTTCTACCAACAACTGCTTCTTGGGTACTGATCTTCCAGCAGCAAGCAGCCAGTCCTAAAATGGTATGAGTAACATTTTAGTAAGTGTTTCCCTGGTGGTTCAGGTGGCAAAGAATCTGCCTGCAATGCAGGAGACCTGGGTTTGATCCCTGGGTCAGGAAGATTCCCTGGGAAGGAAATGGCAACCCACTCCAATATTCTTGCCTGGAGAATTCCATGAACAGAGGAGCCTGGTGAGCTACAGTCCATGGGGTCGCAAAGAGTTGGATATGATTAGATAACATTTTGGAATATTTTCATGAGTGCTTACAAAACTTCAGCATGCATGGGAATCACTTAGAGAACTTGTTAAAACATGCACCACTGGGTTCCACCCAGAGAGTAGGTGGAGTTTCTGATTCAGTAGATATAGGCAGGTGGAGTCCAAGAAGTTCCAGGTAGTGGCAATACTATCTATGGATATCCAGATCACACCTTTAGAATGACTGATAAACACCATAATTGTATTTTCCAAAATAAAACTAAACTAATTGAGAAATAATACAAAGATTAAGGCAGATTGTGAAATAAAATGTCATTGCAACATTTTAGTCACTCAGTCATGTCCGACTCTTTGCGACCCCATGGACTGTAGCCTGCCAGTCTCCTCAGTCCATGGAATTCTCTGGCAAGAATATTGGAGTGGGTTGCCATTCCCTTCTTCAGGGGATCTTCCCAACCCAGGGATCAAACCCAGGTCTGCATTACAGGCAGATTCTTTACCATCTAAACTACCAGAAAAGCAATAATAAATCATTGGTATAAGATAAAGTTAGCATATATGAGTGGGTGGGTGATTCATGACTCTAGGATTTAGGCATATGACATAGAGTCAGACAGCTGCTAAATTTACCTCTGCTGAGAACACATGTGGTCCACTGGAGATGGGAATGGCAAACCACTTCAGTATTCTTGCCTTGAGAACCCCATGAACAGTATAAAAAGGCAAAATGATGGGATACTGAAAGAGCAAATCCCCAGGTCAATAAGTGCCCACTATGCTACTGGAGATCAGTGGAGAAATAAATCCAGAAAGAATGAAGGGATGGAGCCAAAGCAGAAACAATACCCAGTTGTGGATGTGACTAGTGATAGAAGCAAGAGCAATATTGCATAGGAACCTGGAATGTCAGGTCCATGAATCAAGGCAAATTGGAAGTGGTCAAACAGGAGATGGCAAGAGTGAATGTCAACATTCTAGGAATCAGCAAACTAAAATGGACTGGAAAGGGTGAATTTAACTCAGATGACCACTATATCTACTACTACTGGCAGGAATCCCTCAGAAGAAATGGAGTGGCCATCATGGTCAACAAAAGAGTCTGAAATGCAGTACTTGAATGCAATCTCAAAAACCACAGAATGATCTCTGCTCGTTTCCAAGGCAAACCATTCAATATCACAGTAATCCAAGCCTATGCCCCAGTCAGTAACGCTGAAGAAGCTGAAGTTGAATGGTTCTATGAAGACCTACAAGACTTAGAACTAACACCCAAAAACGATGTCCTTTTCATTATAGGGGACTGGAATGCAAAAGTAGGAAGTCAAGAAACATCTGGCAAATTTGGCTTTGGAGTACGGAATGAAGCAAGGCAAAGGCTAATAGAGTTTTGCCAAGAAAATGCACTGGTCATAGCAAACACCCTCTTCTAACAACACAAGAGAAGACTCTACACATGGACATCACCAGATGGTCAACACCGAAATCAGATTGATTATATTCTTTGCAGCCAAAGATGGAGAAGCTCTATACAGTCAGCAAAAACAAGACCAGGAGCTGACTGTGGCTCAGACCATGAACTCCTTATTGCCAAATTCAGACTTAAATTGAAGAAAGTAGGGAAAACCACTAGACCATTCAGGTATGATCTAAATCAAATCCCTTATGATTATACAGTGGAAGTGAGAAATAGATTTAAGGGCCTAGATCTGACAGATAGAGTGCCTGATGAACTATGGAATGAGGTTTGTGACATTGTACAGGAGACAGGGATCAAGACCATCCCATGGAAAAGAAATGCAAAAAAGCAAAACGGCTCTCTGGGGAGGCCTTACAAATAGCTGTGAAAAGAAGAGAACCGAAAAGCAAAGGAGAAAAGGAAAGATATAAGCCTCTGAATGCAGAGTTCCAAAGAATAGCAAAGAGAGATAAAAAAGCCTTCCTCAGCAATCAATGCAAAGAATTAGAGGAAAACAACAGATAAACAGTGGATATTTATAAATAGGCCTGTGGTCATATCCCGATAAACATAATAGAATTTACCACTTTGTTCTGTTACAGAGACAATTAGCATATTCTCTTAGGCAAAGGAGAGTCCAAGTACGAGTCCTGAGGCTCTTTTATTGGGGGGTCTTATTTTCCATTGGTATGCCATTTCTATAGACACCAGGCACAAAATTCAGAGTCCATTGGGAGGGTGACCATGCGTGTACCCTAATGTTCACAGCCTGGCCTAAGATGGAGTCCAGCTCTGTCTGTTTCCTCCTTCAGAACCAGAGATCAAATTGCCAACATCCACTGGATCATCCAAAAAGCAAGAGAGTACCAGAAAAACATCTATTTCTGCTTTATTGACTATGCCAAAGCCTTTGACTGTGTGGATCACAATAAACTGTGGAAAATTCTGAAAGAGATGGGAATACCAGACCACCTGACCTGCCTCTTGAGAAACCTATATGCAGGTCAGGAAACAACAGTTAGAACTGGACATGGAACAACAGACTGGTTCCAAATAGGAAAAGGAGTACGTCAATGCTGTATATTGTCACCCTGCTTATTTAACTTATATGCAGAATACATCATGCGAAACACTGGGCTGGAAGAAGCACAAGCTGGAATTAAGATTGCCGAGAGAAATATCAATAACCTCAGATATGCAGATGACACCACCCTTAGGACAGAAAGTGAAGAGGAACTAAAAAGCCTCTTGATGAAGGTGAAAGAGGAGAGTGAAAAAGTTGGCTTAAAGCTCAACATTCAACAAACGAAGATGATGGCATCTGGTCCCATTACTTCATGGGAAATAGATGGGGAAACAGTGGAAACAGTGTCAGACTTTATTTTTCTGGGCTCCAAAATCACTGCAGATGGTGATTGCAGCCAGGAAATTAAAATATGCTTACTCCTTAGAAGGAAAGTTACGACCAACCTAGATAGCATATTGAAAAGCAGAGATATTATTTTGCCAACAAAGGTCCGTCTAGTCAAGGCTATGGTTTTTCCAGTGGTCATGTGTGGATGTGAGAGTTGGACTGTGAAGGAAGCTGAGCACCGAAGAATTGATGCTTTTGAACTGTGGTGTTGGAATAGACTCTTGAGAGTCCCTTGGACTGCAAGGAGATCCAACCAGTCCATCCTAAAGGAGATCAGTCCTGGGTGTTCATTGGAAGGACTGATGCTGAAGCTGAAACTCCAATACTTTGGCTACCTCATGCGAAGAGTTAACTCATTGGAAAAGACCCTGATGCTGGGAGGGATTGGGGGCAGGAGGAAAAGGGGACGACAGGATGAGATGGCTGGATGGCATCACTGACTCGATGGACATGAGTTTGGGTAAACTCTGGGAGTTGGTGATGGACAGGGAGGCCTGGCGTGCTGCGATTCATGGGGTCGCAAAGAGTCGGACTCCAAATGCCCGGCTCTTTTCTCTGGGTCCAGTTCTAACTGAAACTTCCCTGTGGGAAGGGATCTGATTTCCACCTTCTTCTAAACCAAGACAGTTGTAGCACAGAATTAGAAAATGCAAATTCCTAAAGTTTGTCCCAGATAGCACCTGTTTTTTGTCTCATATCCATTTATGAAATGATTACAAGCTGTCATAGACAGCTGCCACAAAGGGTAGAGATGGTCAGAAAAGGACCCCCCTGATGAGAATAAATGAGTCATTGGAAAAGACCTTAATGCTGTGAAAGACTGAGGGCAGGAGGAGAAGGAGATGACAGAGGATGAGATGGTTGGATGGCATCACCTACTTCAGTTCAGTTCAGTCACTCAGTCACATCTGACTCTTTGAAACCCCATGGACTGCAGCATGCCAGGCTTCCCTGTCCATCACCAACTCCTGAAGAGCAGCATGCTGCAGTTCATGGGGTCCCAAAGAGTTAGACATGACTTAACAGCTGAACAACAACAACAACAACATAGAGATTTTTAATTTTAGAGACTTATAGAAAGTCAGCATTTTGAGGAGTTTCAGAATATTTCAGGGAGATAGTTGGTGCCCCAAAAGTTTCAGAGAAATACAGAAAACTCTAGATATTTACATATTTTAGAGAGATATTGAGAGAGTTGATCAGAAAGTGTGAAAAAATCAGAGAAAGATTGAGCTACTTCTCTGACACACTGACTCCTACATGCCGGGAATGTCTCAGAGAACTTTTGACATCTTGCTGCAATTGAAAAATGCCATGACTCCCTCATCTATCTACAGATATTGTCTGTGGGAGTTTAGCTTTGATCATGGGTGTGAGAGGGAGTGAAGAAAGAATTCTCACCTATTGGTTTCTCACCTATTAGAACTAAAGAGCCTCTTGAGAGAATGAAAAAGCTGGCTTAAAACTCAACATTCAAAAAAGTAAGATCATAGCATCTGGTCCCATCATTTCGTGCCAAATGAGAAAACAATGAAAACAGTGACAGACTTTATTTTCTTGGGCTCCAAAATCACCGCAGATAGTGACTACAGCCATGAAATTAAAAGATGCTGGCTCCTTGGAGGAAAAGCTATGACCAACCTAGACAGCATATTACAAAGCAGAGACATCACTTTGCCAACAAAGGTCCGTCTAGTCAAAGCTATGGTTTTTCCAATAGTCATGTATGGATGCGAGAGTTGGACCATGAAGAGAGCTGAGTCCCAAATAATTGATGCTTTTGAACTGTTGTTGGAGTCTTCTCCAACTGTTGTTGGAGAAGACTCTTAAGATTTCCTTGGACTGCAAGGAGATCAAACCAGTCAATTGTAAAGGAAATCAACTCTGAATATTCATTGGAAGGACTGGTGCTGAAGCTGAAGCTCCAACATTTTGGCCACCAGATGCGAACAGCTGACTCATTGAAAAAGACCCTGATGCTGGGCAAGATTGAAGAAGGAGATGACAGAGGATGAGATGGTTGAATGGCATCACTGACTCAATGGATATGAGTTTGAGCAGGTTCTAGGAGATGGTGAAGGATGGGGAGGCCTTATGTGCTGCAGCCCATGGGGTGGCAAAGAGTCAGACAGGGCTGAGCTGAGCGACTGAACAGCAGCATTGGTTTTTCTGCCCAGGATGGTGGAATGGAAGATGCTAAAATTTGTCCTATGTCTCCTCCCTGTGGTCATCTGTTGAACTTCACATTCTGAAAACTGTTTCAGGGGCCCAGGCCCAGACTCATCCCAGTCAGAATTACCCGCTTTAAAAGCCTAGATCTTATAATTCACACATGAGTATCTCCCTTCTCTAAATCCCTATCTCAGTTTAAATAGTTATAGTTGTGTGCATTCTTCCTGCATTTGACACCACCAAGAGCATTTCCCATGGATGCAGAACTGAGCAGTGTTTTCTATTCTCTCTTTAGTATTCACAAGCAAGCCAGGGATCCTGAACACTGAGCCTAAAAGACGTGAATTCACTTGTCCACAGTTAAACAGTTAGTAAGCGGAAGTGTTGTCATTAAGACCTACCCCTGTCTTACTTCAAATCCCTCATCCTTATTCTCTGTCCCCACCTCCGAGCTCTTCAGCTGAATTTCCTTAAAGGAAGGCATCTAAGATCTGCTTTATTTCTGCCAATCACAGGCCAAGCACAGGGTTGGGTACACAGTAGAAACTTGGTGAATGATGATAATGTAAAACTAATTGATGACTGACGGATTGATCACTTATTGATCAATGCCTGATTGGGGTCAGTGACTGCTTAGAAAGCCCTCCTAGGACAGATGGCTTTCCTGAAACCGAACAGGCTTGGTGAGACCACTGAGATATGTTACACCTCCATTTGCTGCATGATACAAAGGCAATTTTTTCCTGCATCACATTTGCCAGCATCAGCACGGGGGAGCCAGGAGCCCTACCGAAGCGGGTAAACTTCCAGAGAAAAGTTCCACAGGGAAAGGAGAGGAGGGGTAAATGCTGCAGACCAACCAGAGTGTCAGAGTCTAAGCTTCACACTATGGAGTCTAACAGAGCAAGCATCACACGCCTTCTCGTTGTTGTTCAGTCGCTGAGTTGTATCTGACTCCTTGCAACCCCATGGACTACAGCATGACAGGCTTCCCCGTCATTTAACTGTCTCCTGATGTCTGCTCAGATTCATGTCCATTGAGTTGGTGATGCCTTACAAGGGGCAAATCTCTCCCTCGGTGAGACTCCTTCTCTCCAGTTGTTGGCACATGACGCTGACAGCTCATCACAGGCGATTAGGCTTCTAGCTGCAGAATAAACTCCAGGTGAGGGGCCTGGTCCAGTCTGGCAGGCGTGGGGCCTGGCTGGGGACTGGGCAGTGGGAATGGGCTGGCGAGTCTCTCAGACTCCAGTGCAGGAGGAAGTCCAGCTTAGATGTTGGGATACTGTGCTCAAGCCTTGCTCTACCACTCGCTTTCCTCCTGACCTTGGATAGTGACTGGAGTTCTCTGAGCAAGGACTCTAACTTGCTTGTGGTCCTTTCACTGAGTCCTTGGGGAGCCCCCAGGCTGTTCAGGGTCTGAGCTCACAGCGGCCCATCAGAGCTGTTGTCAACCTAGCTGGGGACACAGCCAGGAAAAGCCCAGAGTGGGCAGTGCTCTGATGGGGAGTGCATGGCCCCAACCTGGCCACTAGAAAGGCAGCAAAGAGCAGTCTGAGGAGAGGAGGGGAGGAAGGCAATGATCTGTCAGTCAGCAAATCCCCTGGAGGAGCAGGAAGGGCAAGGGCTATGCAGCCAAGGCCTTGACCACCCACCCTAGTCCCGTGTGCCCGAGCAGGAATCCTCTGCAGTCTCCTGACAGTGGGAGCTGTCCAGCTTTAGCGCTCCAGGCCCTGGCCTATCCTGCTGGTGTCTCTCCTCCTTTCTCGATGCCCTGAGCCTAGACCACCTTGGACACATATACAGTTCTGCACAGACCCTCCGAAACTCTTCTCTCTCATTTTCACTAGAGGGTGAAAGAGGCCGCCTCCACCCCTTGCCGAAGGGAAGCGGGAAGGGTCACCAGGTCACTTTAACAACTTTTTGCAAAGCAATTGCCATGGGATTCTAGCTCAGTTCAAACAAAATTTCAGCTGGCCCATGGAGTGCTCTCCAGCCAAAAATGTCATTATTTGAGCCACACCTCCTGAAGTAAAAGGCCAGTCATCTGGGCTCAGTCACGGGCCAAGAGCGCCAGGGCAAGTGAGACCTCAGGGTGAGTGTTCAGTGCCAAGGGAGTGGCTGTGGCTAGGGCAGCAGGTGCCCTGAGCTTAGCTGTTGCCATGGTCTCCATGGCATGACTCCCCGGGTGTCCTGACTCACTTTTAGAATTCCAGGGAGGATACTCGGCCCCTATTATATTGTCCTCATCCATTGGACCTCAGCCAAAACTGAGACAGAAACTATCCCATTTCAACATCTCACTGCATACGCATTATCTCATGTAATAATCCTAACTCTTTAAGAGGTACATATTATTGCCTCACTTTGCAGATGCAAAATCTTGGCCTTGGTGGGTTAAATGATTCTTCTGTCACAGGTAAGCTAGTGAGCAGCAGAACCAGGACTCATACTCTGACTCCAAGTCTTGGCTCCGCTACTTCAGGGATGTGGGACTCCCCCTGGGAGCTCAGGGAACACAAGCATGTGCTGGTCACGCCTGTGCATGGGCTGTGGCCCCACGCCAAGCCCTTCTTCCATGCTCCAGACAAAGCCCCAATTGCCAAGTGTCAGCCCCACCTCTCCTCTTAAGAAACCTGTTTACCAGGCATGTGGGGACAATGGCAGCCACAGTAGCTGACTCTGAGCTGTAGGCTTCAGATCTGACCCTGGGGGCAGGAGAGCCCCAAGTCCAGGACAAGATCTCTTTCTCAAGTTCAACATCAGGAAGTAAGGACAGGCACTGTCCCTCAGAACCTTGGGCCCAGTGGGCTGGAGTGAGATTTCATCACCACAGGGAGGAGCCAGGCTGGTCTACATCCTAGATTTGAGTTGTCAGAAGCCAGGTCAGAGTCACATCAGACTTGGCAGCTTCTGCCCAGAGCTGAGGCCGAGACACTGAGCTCTGGAGGTTCCAGGCTGCGCTGTGCAGGTAGGGGTCTGACAGGGATCATTTAGTGATGAGTGTTTTTACTTCCTTCTTTTTCTTTCCTCTCCTTTCTCCATCCCTGGGTCTCTGTTATCATCTTTCTCAATCTTAGCCCCCTATACAGATGGCAATCCTTTCTTCTTGGAATTAAGCCTCCGATCTGTCCACATGAGCCCCCATCCTACCTGGGACCTGGGAGCAGGTGTGATCTGGACCTGGGCACAGTCCAGTGACTTGGCCCTTTGGTGGCTGGAGCGGGAGGCCCCGTGAAGAGGTTAGTGCCTCCCCTGCTGCACAGATGGCATAATTTTCTCCTCCATCACAGCCCCTCCTCCAGGATCAGGCCTGCTCTCCTCTCTCTGCCCAATACAGAGCACAGCCACTGCCCCAGGTACCACTGACATTGCATTCTTGGGAATGGTGCCCCCTGGAGTTGTGTGATGGGACAGCCCTGACAGAGGGCGTGGCCCAGAATGTGCTCAGTGAGTAACTGGGATCAGTTAAATGGAATTGCAATTGGATTTGAATTTAGAAGAGCATGTGAAAAAACAATAGCATCACCAGACCACGTGGGCTGAGGGCTAGGACACTGGCAGGAAGGGGGCAGAGGTGGCCAGGGGAAGAAGGGTGGCTGGGGGCTAGGGTGGCAGGAAGGGGGCTGACAGGTCTCTGGAATCAGGATCCAGACCCAGGGGGGGCTCCTGTCCTCTCTCAGAGCCCCTACAGGAAGGGAAAAAATGAAGCAGTTTCCTACCCACCCTGAGAAGGGATAAACCTCCATCTCTCTCCCTGTAGACATAGGACTAGGACAAAAAGGGTTGTGTGAGGCAGCCCAGCTTTTAGAGTCAGTCAGGCCTGAATTCAGAACCCAAACAAGCCACAGTTACAGGATGTCACCAGTGAACCTCAGCCTCTCACCTGTAAAACAGTGATGAGAAAACCAGCTCATTCAGTTAATACAAAATTGTGATTGTACTGGGGTTGTGAGCTACACAAATCTTCTGCCACATGCTGGTAGATATTAGTCCTTACCTCCTGTTGTTCTGGAAGAGGAAGTTCTCAGCAGGAAGGTTGGCTGCTGAGAGTGGTTTTTCAGGAAGAATTTGCCAGCAGCCAGGGCGGTGCCAGCCAGAAGAATAACACCATGTGCCCTGGTTTCTTCCTGGGCCTGGGAGCACCCCCAAAAGACAGGAATGTCCAGGCAGCAGTATGAAAGGGGGTTTCCTTCCACATGGAAAACTCAGCTTTCACAGTGTGGACTGGGCTCTGGGCCCTGAAAGCCCTCTCTGCATCAGCATTTCATTCTCAAGCTCAGGATCTCACCTTTAGAGCTTCACTTCCTCAGTCAAAGGTGTCGCTGGTTAGTCAGTCCCTTTAGGATTTGAACAAACCCAGGGCTGCTTCTTACCCAGAGCTCCATGTCAGGGATAAGTATTTGCAGGTTCTGGGAGCTGAGTGGAAGGTCTGCCAAGGGCTGGGGACACTGACATGGATGATTCTGGACCTTGGCATCACAGGTAGGGCAGGGACCCCAGGGGAGAGGAAGCCACAAAGGTCTGCATGCTTCCGGCTCAGTAAGAACAGCCGAAACCCTGTGCTCTCCATCCTTTCAACTAGGTGCCCTTCTCTGCCTGAACCTCTGTGCCAGCTTCCTCAGCCCCATCCACCCCCATGCTGGCCCCAGAGGGGTTCTCTAAACTGCCAGTCTCAACACCATGTCTCCTCTGGTATCCGCCAGTCTCCCTGCAGACCCTGCGCCAGGCACACTGCAAGCCCTCCCCTGAAAGCATCACTGCTGTTCACTCTTCGGTGCCTGCTGGTCCCTCTGCCTGGAGGCCCTTCCCCTGCTCCTGCCCCCGGCCCACCTCCTCGCTCCAACACCATATGTTAGACACAGTTTCCACTCTCAGTGCATTGATCCTGCCCATCACTGGGAACACAAATGTGAATGAGATACCAGGCTCCACATCTAAGAGAGACACACTCTAAATTGACAAGTACCTTCAGGGAGATAAACAGGGCTGCAGGCTGGGACTGTGGACTCCCCCAAACTGGGAGTCAGAGAGGACTTCCAAGAAACGATGATGATGGAGGACACAGAACAGACCGAGACCTGGTCGGCACGGCCCTGTTGGGAGTGGCACGTGGGCAGTGCGGGAATGAGGAAGCACACGCTGAGTTCTGACCCCAGCTCCAGGGGCTCGGGAGAAGGAAGAGCTTCCACATGAGCAGATGACCAAGGATGAAGGTGCTGTGGGACAAAATGGTCACTGTGACAGAGGATGGTGGGTAGCAGTGACGAGCTTGAGGATAGCAGTATGTTTGCTCACCATGGGCCCTGTGGATGCTGGAGGCGAGCAGAGGAGCAGAAGGTTGGGAAGGAGCCGGGCAAACCCAAGCACATGGGGACAGGGAGACAGGAGAGGTGAGTTGTCCCACTGGATTGAAATTTTGGGTAGTGACCTCAGAGAACAAGTTCATGAGGCTAGTAGGAATAGCTGACCCAGAGTCCAAGCAGAACTTTGGGCTCCAGAATCTTCCATGAGGGCACATCCTGAAGGCTAAGGGACACCCAGGCTGCAGGTGGCAGCAGTAAGGGGACTGATCTTCCATTTACTGTGAGCTACACATGGGGCTTCCCTGGTGAATCAGTGGTAAAGAATCCACCTGCCAGTGCAGGAGATGCAGGTTTGATCCCTGGGCCAGGAAGATCCCCTGGAGAAGGAACTGGCAGCCTGTTCCAGTATTCTTGCCTGGAAAATCCCACAGACAGATAAGCCTAGTGGGCTACAGTTCATGGGGTTGCAAAAGACTGGGACATGACTTAGCGACTAAACAACAGCACCACATGGGCTGAACAGGATGCAGGGAGTGAGAATCGGAAAGCAAGTGTCTCAAGCAACTCATGTGAGCAGCCTGTTCAGTGGGGTGTAGTTCCCCCTTCACCCCCCAAAACACAGGCTGTTCTGTGAGTGTCCTGGTTACATTTAAACCATGACAACACCCCACTGTCACTAACTCTGACAGCACAGATATGATTCAGAAATGATAACACCCAGCACCATATCCTATTCCACACTCCTTTCTTCACTTGAAATTAAGGCTTCTCCCTGCAGTTCCTGCCCTCAGTTGAGCTGGCTGCAAGCTGGCCTGCCATGGGAAGACAGACTACTGTTGACTTGCTTTTTTCTCACTCCCCTCATCCTGCTGCTCCCCAGGACCTGCAGTGCCAAAGAGGAGAAATCGGGGCAGGAAGGCTTTGATTTAAAGGCTGTGGCTCAGCTCATGACCTAACAAGTTTTAGTCTGACTCTTCCTTGTGGGTGCTCCCATGGTCCATTGGGGTTTGCTCAGTTGGAAGAGCCTCCCCAGGGCTCCCTGCCTCCACACCACATCCCTAATCCATTCTCCCATGGCTTCCAGGAATCCGGAGCTTCACTGCCCAACTCTTCCAGCTTAAGCCCCAGGCCCTTTCCAGGTGGTCCATTGGACAGGGTCTCGGAGGGTCCCCATGCTGTCTTTTTCATGCATGTGATCCATACCTAGTACACACGCATACACAGGAGGAAAACATGCACTCTTTGCCCAGCCCCAGGGTACAGGTCAATCCCACACTGATAACTCCTGTCCACCCCATGTGTAAGCAGCCGGGCAGCCACAGCTCCTGCCTTCTTCACGCGTCAGGCTGAGGCAGACTGCAGTGACCCCAGCTGCAGGGATATGCACCAAGCTCTCCAAGTTTCCCTGCCAAAACCCCTCTACTCAAAATCTTGGGGCAATGGGGAAGCAACCCCCAACACCTTTCTCCCTTTCTTTTGGGAAAATATAGCAAAGATACACCCAGAGAAATAGTCACAAAATACTTTATATACTCTTACAGAGCCTTTTTGTGATCCACAAGGCTTTAGTGTAGCCAATGAAGCAGAAGTAGATGTTTTTCTGGAATTTCCTTGCTTTTTCTATGATCCAACAGACCTTGGCAGCTTCATCTCTGGTTCCTCTGCCTTTGCTAAACCCAGCATGTACATCTGGAAGTTCTTGGTTCACATACTGTGAAAACTATCTTGGAGGATTTTGAGCATGACCTTACTGACATATGAAATGAGTGTAATTGTATGAAAGTCTGAATATTCTTTAGTATTGCCATTCTTTGAGATTGGAATGAAAACTGACCTTTTCCAGGCCTGTGGCCAGTGTTGAGTTTTACAAATCTGCTGACATATTGAGTGCAACACTTTAACAGCATCATCTTCCAGGATTTTAATTAACTCAACTGGAATTCCATCACTTCCACTAGCTTTGCTGGTAGTAATGCTTCCTAAGCCCCACTTGACTTTGTACTCCAGACGTCTGGCTCTAAGTGAGTGACCGCACCATTGTGGTTATCCAGGTCATTAAAACCTTTTTTATATAGTTCTTCTGTGTATTTTTGCCACCTCTTCTTAATCTCTTCTGATTCTGTAGGTCCTTACTGTTTCTGGCCTTTGTCGTGACCATTCTAGCATGAAATGTTTCCTTGATATCTCCAGGTTTCTCAACGAGATCTCTATAGTTTTTCCTACCTTATTGTTTTCCTCTATTTCTTTGCATTGTTCTTTGAAGAAGGCCTTCTTGTCTCTCCTTGCTGTTCTCAGTAATTCAGCATTAAGTTGGGTGTATCTTTCCCTTTCTCGCTTGCCTTGCACTTCTTTTCTCAGCCATTTGTAAAGTCTCCTCATGGGAATACCAGACCACCTTACCTGCCTCCTGAGAAACCTGTTTGCAGGCCAGGAAGCAATAGTTAGAACCAGATGTGGAGCAACTGACAGGTTCCAAATTGGGAAAGGAGTACGACAAGACTGTATACAGTCATCCTAGTTATTTAACTTACATGCAGAGTATATTATGCGAAATGCCAGGTTGGATGAATCACAAACTGGAATCAAGACTGTCAGGAGAAATAGCAGCAACCTCTGATATCCAGATGACACCACTCTAATGGCAGAAAGTGAAAGGGAACTAAAGACTCTTTTGATGAGGATGAGAGAGAAGTGTGAAAAAGCTGGCTTAAAACTCAACATTCAAAAAACCAAGATTATGGCATCCAGTCCCATCATTTCATGGCAAGTAGGAGGGAGAAACACAGAAGCAGTGACAAGTTTTAATTTCTTGGGCTCCAAAATCACTGCAGATGGTGACTGCAGCCATGAAATTAAAAGACGCTTGCTCCTTGGAAGAAAAGCTGTGACAAACCTAGACAGCGTATTAAAACACAGAGACATCACTTTGCCAATAAAGGTCCATATAGTCAAAACCATGGCTTCTCTGGTAGTCATGTATGGATGAGAGGTGGACCATAAAGAAGGCTTAGTGCTTAAGAACTGATGCTTTTGAATTGCAGTATTGGAGAAGACTCTTGAGAGTCCCTTGGACTGTAAGGAGATCAAATCAGTCAATCCTAAAGGAAATCAGTCCTGAATATTCATTGGAAGGACTGATGCTGAAGCTCCAATCTTTTGGCCACCTGGTGTGAAGAGACAACTCATTAGAAAAGACCCTGCTGCTGAGAAAGATTGAAGGCAAAAGGAGAAAGGAGTGGCAGAGGATGAGATTGTTAGATAGCATCACTGACTCAATGGACATGAATCTGAGCTAATTCTAAGAGAGAGTGAAGGACAGGTCATCAACAGGCATTTGAATCCTCAGCTGCCATCCAATAGTGCCTTGGTTGAGGGTGGGTTTGCCCTATTTTCCAGGTCTGTTTGCCCCAGTTTGGCCTGCACTTTGTGGCATCCTTTCTGCTTTGCCTGGTTTTAATGATGACTAGTGCACTGTCTGGCCATAAGTAGCAATTCTCCCAGCTATTCCTGTGCCGCCCTGCCTGCCTCGGGCAGCTTCTCTCCTGCTAAATTGTTGTTTCCAACAGGCTGTGAGCAGGAACATAAATGCCAAAGCACAACTGCCAGGCCCGAGTTGGGGCCTTAGGACTCAATGATATGGCAAAGGCTTGGGGTTTGAGCAGAGGCTCTATGATAGATATTCTGGTGGTTTCATAGCCTTTTGCGCCCCCACACACAGCCCCTTTTGCCCACCCTCCACACTCTCTAGGCTCTGAATCTCCAAGTTGCCTGATGACCTAACAGATAGTTCACAGGAGTGGCTGAAGCCAGCCCAAACCAATTTGTTTGGGGTTAGGGACTCCGGGAGATACTGAAGGGCAGGGAAGCCTGGAATGCTGTAGTCCATGGGGTTGCAAGAGTTGGACACAATCTGGCGACTGAACAACAACAAAAATGTCCAATGGGTTGCAGCTCAGCCTCAGGCATCTGTGAGGGGTGGCTGGGGGGCCAGTGCATGAGCAGCAGAACCCAGAGGGCCAGGGTGGGTCCCTTGGGTGGTGGGCATAGGAGAAAGTGCACACTCAGGTCATGTCCCCACTATACTCCTCTTCTCTTCTCTGGAGTGATCAGTCTGGATTTCTCACTGTGGTTGAGGAGCCTGAGCTCAGACATCTCTCTCTCTCCCTGATTAACACTCAACCATGTGGCCAGCCTCGTAGCCTCTACACTCACCCCCAGAAAACATGGGGCCCAGAGAATTCTTCTTTGTTTTTAAATATGAGCAGGGAGTTCGCTGGACCCCTGAGCTGCTCCCAAGCTGAGTCTACTCCAGCCTCTCTCTCAGTGCAGTGGCCCTGTCCCTGAGCTCAGCATGGCCTATGCCTGATGTTCTGAGCCAGGGGTCCAAGGAGCTAGGAAGAGGGGTGTCCCAGGAGCTATGTTTCACTTCCCTTTCTCCAAAAGGGGAGGGAAGAGGGCGTGGCCCTCTACACCCAGGCCTAGAATCCTCATAGGGTGCTGGGTTGGGTGTGGATGGCAGTGAACAGGGCCCCCTGCTCCCCTGGCCTGGCCCCCTGGCCCCTGAGTGTACAGCTGAATGCAGAGCAGATGCTCCCAAGACTGAAACGTCCCCAATTCAGCAACTTTCAGGGGGCAGTATGGGCACACCTGTGTGCCTGGTGCCTGGGCCCCTTGGTGGTTCATGTTTGTTTCTTGATGTGGCCCCCACCCCGCCCAAAAGCGGGCAATCAATCAGGGTTTGCAGAGGCCCTCAGGAGTGCATCCCAAACTCAGTTGCAATGTGAGGCTTCACTGAGGAGGACACAGGCTTAGAGTCACTGAGAAACCTGCCCATGGTCAGCCTGCTGTTGGAGACGTGCAGTGGGAACCTAAAAGCAGGCTGCCCAGGTCTCAGGCCTGGCCTGAACCCCCATCTCCTGACTCCATGTCTCAGGGCATCTGCATCTCTCCCTGGACCTGGGGGGGGGGCCCTCTGTCCTTTCCAGGAGCACTCCTTTGTCACAGCACAGGGCAGGAGTGTAGATGCAGCAGGTGTGAATTGTAGCCTTGCTCTGTAGCTTGGAGGAAACCATGTCTCTGCCCAGGCCTGTTTCTCATGTCCTGAAAAAAGGAAAATGACACCTGGGTATGTTGGAGGTAGGAGCACGTGACATGGTGGACCCTTTGCAAGGGTCACAGCAGACCCCCCTTCTCCCTGTGCATGGATCTGACCATTAAGATACCCCAACTCCAGGCCCAGCTTCACCTTTACTTCCGGGGTCCCTTTCACTTCTTGGGCCTCAGTTCCCTCTCCACATAAGCATGACCTTGAGCATCTTGATTCTGAAGTCTCCCTTCCACCCCCTGCCCAGTCCAGGTCACCAGGACCCTGCTCTTTGCCTCCTGTTCTTCCTCCTACTCCTGCTCCTCTCAGGGGTGGGAGTGTATGTGTGCAGGTGCGTGTGTGTGCACGTTTGTGTGTGCGTGTGTTTGCAGGGAAAGGGAGAGGCTTGGGGCTGGCAGTTAGGGGAAAGGGGCGGGAGTATCAGGACTTTATGTGCCAGTGGGGCCCAGGGATGGCTCAGCGGCCAATGGCGCTCGGGCCTGTTTAATCATTACAGGAAAGGAATGAAGCCAGGAGCACCTCAAAGTCCAGTCTGGTTGTGACTGACTAGCAGATGAGCACGGAGCTGGCAGCAATGGGGCCTGGCACTTCAGGAAGTGGGGTCAGCACTGCGACAGTTCCACGCTCAGCACCGGGGCCCAGAGGCAGCCTGCACGCCTACGATATTGCCGTCCTGGTCGTCTACTTTGTCTTCGTCATCGGAGTAGGGGTCTGGGTGAGTAGCCTGGAGGCTGGAGTTTGGCAGGGGAGGCAGAGACAGGCTCTCATCTGCAGCCGATCGTAGAGCTGGGGGCAGGGGTGGGCAGAAGGCAGGCATGTCTGGGAAGCACAGGGACCACTGTAGAAGGACTTTAAGAGGGGATCACCCTCTCAACCCCTCCATTTAGAGATGGGCAACTGAGGCCCAGAGAGGGCTGTGACTTGTCTGAGCGCATACAGTGAGCCCGAGGCAGGCCAGGCCTGAACCCCAATCTCTGGACTCCCTGTCTCTGTGCATCTGATGCCTTTGACCCCATGCACCCTTGGCTCCCTGAGTCCCATTCCTGCCATCTTCCTCATGCCAGGATCCCCAACTCTGTGAGTGCTTGACTCCTGACCCTACCACACCCTCCACTGGGCAGCATCTTGGCATTGAGCTGAGCTTTCTAAAGGAGCTGGGGCAAGTGTGCTCATGGGAAGGGAGCCAGGTGGCTCCCAATGGGTTCTGGTCTCCAGCTTTCACTGGAGCCTCGGTGCCATGTATGGCGGCCAGGCTTGGAGGCCATGGAGCCCTGAGTTCAGATGCCAACTCTAACAGTTAGGGCAGCGTGGTCCCGGGACTATACTACAGAGCCTTAGTTTTCTCACCCAGACAATGAGAATAAAAAGGACTACTTGCTTTAGGAACATGACACATTTAAGGATCTGGTACAGTGCCCAACACACAGCCTGCAGCAATAAATGACCCCTATTGTCTCCGCAGCAGTCGAGGGAAATGCCAGCACCTTTAGACTCCGCTGTGTGGCAGAGAGGGATCTGAGTCCCAGCTGGTCACTTACAAGGCTGTGGCAAGGCCAAGAACCCTCTCTGGGCCTCAGTCTCCTCATCTGTAAAGTGGGACAAGCAGTCCCTGCTTCCCGAGGTGTGTGAGGAAGAACGGGGCAAACGGGCTCGCTGGCTCCCAGGAGACTGCTGTCATGAGAAGCACCAGCTCCTCTCCTTCATGACTTTGGATAAACTGCTTCCCATCTGGGGACCCCAGTTTCCTCATCTGTAGTGTAAATTCTTCGGGTTCATCTATCCTTCCCGAGGACCAGGACTGGCACAGAAAGTCCAAGCAAAGGCTTGACAAGCCTCAGACCCTGCACAGCAGTCCTGCTCTACTGAGTAATATATGTCTTTCTCTCAGGGGAAGAGATGCTTCTTTCAATTTCCCTTCATTCTTCCAGTCCTTCAGGCATTTCTGATGTATGTAGACCCAACCAGATATTTACTGTCTTCAGCATCTTAATTTGTTTCGTCACTAAGTCATGTCTGACTCTTTGTGACGCCATGGACTTCAGTATGGCAGGCTTCCCTATCCTTAACTATCTCCTGGAGTTTGCTCGAACTCAGTCTGTTGAGTCAGTGATGCTATCTAATCATCTCATCCTCTGTCATCCCCTTCTCTTCCTGCCTTCAATCCTCCACAGCATCAGGGTCTTTTCTAATGGGTTGCCTCTTCCCATCAGGTGGCCAAAGTATTGGAGTTTCAGCATCAGTTCTTCCAATGAACATTCAGGGTTGATTTCCTTTAGGATTGACTGGTTTGATCTCCTTGTAATCCAAGGGACTCCCAAGAGTCTTCTCCAGGGCCACAGTTCAAAAGTATCAACTCTTCGGCACTTAGCCTTCTTTATAGTCCAACTCTCGCATCTTAATAATGGCTTTAAGTTTATCCCCTCTACCCTCTACCCTGTCTCACTTTCTGCATTCTGAGAGAAAGTTTTTTCATTCCTCACTCCTTTTCAGTCCTCAGAGTAATTCTTCAAAAAGGCAGCCACTGCCCCCCTCCCCGTGCAGGACAGGGTTTGCTCCAGGGTCCTGGGTGGGCCTCAGGGATGTGATCTGACTTGAGGCAGTGGCAGGAGACCCTGCCCACCCCCCATTCTCACCCCTGGCAGAGCCCTGCCTCTGTCTGGGACTAAGTGCTTTGTGTCCTCCCAGCCCCCAGGATGGGAGTCTGGCTGGGTGGAGGGAGCAGGGTGGTCCCACCATGGTAGCCTGAGGATGAGATCCCAACTCACTTCCTGAAGGAATATTTGGATGGGGTGGAGGGCAGGATAGGACACAAAAGGACATGCCAATAATCTGGGCACATGCACAGTGCCATGCATTCAGTAGGGCATTTCACATACCCCACCCCACCTCCAACCCAGCACCCCCACCCCATTAGCTCCTTTGTTCTTCGCACCAGTCCTGGTGGGTGAGGTGATGAACAGGGGGGCCCAGAGAGAGCAGCTGACCCCACCAAAGCCCCATAGCTTAAAGATGGTGAAACCTCCAGCCTCGGTTCGCACCCCATGTCCCCACAGTGCCAGCAACCAAAGGGCAGGGAATCTGGGGCAGAGGGCAGAGCCTGGGGAGACTCGGGATTTCCTCACTCTTGCCGTTTCCTTTCCAGTCATCCATTCGTGCAAGTCGAGGGACCATCGGCGGCTACTTCCTGGCGGGGAGGTCCATGAGCTGGTGGCCAGTGAGTTCACCTTCCTCCTTCTCCTTCCTCCACCTCTCAGTCCTACCTCATCTTCTCCAACCTGGACCAAGGCTACAGCCTCCGAGGGGTTTCCTGGCTCTGGATTCCTTCTCTCAGGTCCAGAGACACCTAGCAACCTGAGAGATGTTGCAAATGCACAGCTGGGACCCATGTCCACTGGGCGCCTCCTGAGTGTGGGTCCCAGGCAGGACGCTGGACCTACAGAGTCTACCCAGAGTGTTCCCATTCTAGAGGGGCTCAGAGCTGAACCAGGAGGACAGACTCGTAAAAAACTTGTTGGTTGCTCAGCCGGAGGGGAGCATGGGGCCTTTGAGTGCGTGGAGGAAGCCTCTATCCTCCGGACAGTGGAAGTGGGCTTAGGAAAGATTTTCTTGGGAAAGTGACACATAAATACTGCAGTTCAGGGAAGGAAATCCTAGCGGTAAAATTCCACCACCCTCAGGCCTTTGTGAAGCCCAGGCCCTCCCAGCAGGCCTCCCCACTTGCTCCCTTGGTCCTTCAGGCTAGCTTCCTCTTCCTGAAATAAGGAGGGAAGTGAGCCCTGCCTCAAAACTGACAGTGCAGAAGTCCACCCTGGGGTCACCAAAGCTGGGCACATGCCCGGGCATGCCTGACGCATGGCACGTGTGTGCATGGACACACACACCCACATACTCATACTCCTGTCTTGATTCTCACCAGCCTCCCCACCCAAAGAGCGGAGGAACCCAGGAGGTCCACAGGGCTCTCTGGAAGGTTTGGTGTCTGGGACAAGGAGAGGTGCAGGCAGGAGTATGACAGAATCCCCAGGGATGTGGGGGCTGTGGGCCTGGCAGCTCACAGGGACGGGGCAGGGCCACTGGCGCTGCCAGCACCCCCTCACCAGAATAATGAGAGCCCCTTGGAGGCCGTTCTGCTCAGCTTGTGCCCCCACCACCAGCCCTAAACTGCAGCCCTGGAAGTGAGTCTGTGAGAAGGACAGAAGAGGACTGGCACATCTCCTCTGGTCCATCAGGAGAGTGAGCAGGGACTGGCCTGGATGTTCAGTCCTGCAGAGAACAGAGCTCTGGGGTGTGAGGAAAGTTAAGGGTTTGGAGCAGGACGGGGTTTCCCAAAGATGGAGGTGGAGCCAGGTCTGGGAATGTGCACCTCAGGAAAGAGGATGTGGGGCGCCCTCCTCGGGGGACAGGGCTGGAGCTGAGCCACCTGCAGTGAGAGCAGCTTCAGTCTGAGTTGGGGCGGAACCAGCCACGGATGAGGACTCTCGGCCCCTCTGCCCCACTGGAATGTGTGTTTCTGGTGTCTATGATGATTGTCCAACAACTTGCCTGCTTCCCTACTCAGCCAGTCCTGAGAGGTGCCTGGTTACCCTCGTGTGTCCTGAGAGCAGTGTGGCTGGGAGTTAAAAGCAGAGGGAGCAGCAGCATCGTTGTTTCAGAGGGGCCATCTCCTGATGACCTTGTGGGTGTCTCCTTGAGTGACGAGTTAGGAGCCCTGGGCAGGGTGGAGGTGAAGGCACCTCGCTGCCCTGAGAGCAGCCTGGGGAGCCTCTTCCTCCAAAGTGGAAGGCCCAGTGCTCTGTGCTCTGGCCAGGGGTCCAGCCCAGCCGCAGCATCCCAGGACCACCAGACAAAGGGAGGGAGTATGCGCAGGCGGCAGGGTGGCTCAGAGTCCTCAGCTAGGTCAGACGGGTCATTATCTCTGTGCCTTTGCATGGCTGCTTCTTCTCTGAATGGCTCAGTACGTCCTGCTGCCCAGCGCCACGATTTTATTAAGGTGACAGAGGGTCCAAGACTGGCTCTTCCCCTCCAGCCCGCAGCCCCTCCTCTTACCAATAATGATCCTGTCTAATAATAAATGCTAACACTAACGAACGCTTACTAACTGCCTAGCACCCGTCAAGCAGTGGTTACTGGAGCAGATGGCCAGGGTCGAAATCCTCGTTCTGTCGCTGATTAGTTCTGGAACTTGAGCTAGTTATTTACCTTTGCCTCAGTCTCCCTGAGAACAATGGGGATGATAACAGAACCTTCCTCCTGGGGTTGTCATGAGGAGTCAGTGAGTTGCTATATTTAGAACAGAACCTGGCACTTGGCAATGCTGTTGTGTACGGACCGCTATGACTGTCATCATTATCTGTCTAACAGCATGGCCTCGGAGTAGCTGGCTGCCTCCAGGAGAAAAATTAACTCAGAGGCTGGCCCATCCTGTGCTTAGCCCCCGTGGCTCCTCCCCTGGAGTCTGCAGGAAAGGTGTGGCAGAGGGCCTCCCCCATCCCTCTCATGGGGGACTCTCCTCCTCCCTTTAGCCTTCTTCTCTCCAGAGGCCCTTAGACCCATGGCCCCAGAGCAGAGCTTCATGCTCCCTAATGGACCTTCCTTTCCATGTCTTTTCTTCTTTCCCACTTTGCCTCCCAAATCTCTGGGTGTTCTGGAGATGGTGACTTCATGTCTCCAAACATTAACTCCTTCCTCTGTAAAGTGGAAAGATTAGTACCATCCCTCCAAATACTTTTGGAGATTAAGTGTATTAGTGCATATAAAATGCCCAGCACAGTGCTCAACATACAGTAAGTGCCTAGTATGTGTCTGTTCTGTTCAGCCTCCTCATTGCTCCCCAGTTTCCTCTCCTCCCTCTGATCTCACATTTATGAGTTCAGGTTCTGCTTTCTCTGCCTCCATCCCAGATACTGAAGCTCATAGTCCTGACTCCAAATTGATTCAGATGAAAACTGACCCCTGACCCTCGACCCCCCTATGCCTTGCAGATCGGAGCATCTCTGATGTCCAGCAACGTTGGCAGCGGCTTGTTCATCGGCCTGGCTGGGACAGGGGCTGCTGGAGGTCTTGCTGTGGGTGGCTTTGAGTGGAATGTAAGGAAGCTGGCTGGAAGATTCTCAGGGATAGAGGGGTCTTAGCCCACTCCACCCTACCCTGTCCCGGACCTTAGTGCTGAGAGAAACCTCAAAGGTGCCTGGGGAGGCTGCATGGTAAATGGAGAACCCATTTTATAGATAAGGAAACCAAGTCCTAATGGACCTCATCAGAGGTCACACAGGACTGAAATCAGGCCTCCGGTCCCTTACTTCCCCGCCCAGGGCTCTCCTCTGCATGGACCACCCCTCCTCCATCTGCATTAAGAACATGGATCCCTTTTTCTCCCCATTCTCCCAGGCAACCTGGCTGCTTCTGGCCCTTGGCTGGATCTTCGTCCCCGTGTACATCGCTGCCGGTGTGGTCACAATGCCGCAGTACCTGAAGAAGCGATTCGGGGGCCAGAGGATCCAGGTGTACATGTCTGTCCTTTCTCTCATCCTCTACATCTTCACCAAGATTTCAGTGAGTACCGTTCCCATGTGGCCATATCATGTTGCTCTGAAAATGCTTAGTAGAGGGCACAGCATGTTGCTGCTATATGTATGTACAGATGGATAAATTGATAGCTGGATAGATGGATGGATAAATGAATAGATGGATGGATGGGTGGCTAGATGGATAGAGGAAGGATAATAGAAATGGAGGATGAATTCACACCCCTTCATCACATGCTCCCTGTCCACCCCCACTAACAGCAGGGTAATTAGAGATGGACGATAAATGTTTGTTGAGTGAATAACAGTCCCTCTATCCAAAGAACTCACAATTTCAAGTTCATTCACTCGCTTATCTTCCCATTAAATTAGTCTTCATTCAGCACTGAGAATGTTACCATTAAAAAGGACGTATTCCTCCTCTATTGATGCAAACTTGGAAGACAAACTCAGGTCAAATGATTTGCAAAGGTCCACACAGAACACTAGCTCTGGGGCTGGAACTAATGTTTGGGTCCCATGGCCCATTCCAAGCCTCCTGCGGCTCTGTCATGTTGTAGCCCGTCATGGATCACAAAACACTCAGCGCAAGGGACCAGGAAGCATGCCCTGAGTTCAGGGCTGGAAAAACTATAGCCTCTTTTCCACCAATGCTTGTAAGCAACCCTAAATCAGCTCAGGCCAAGTCTGTGACCCCAAGTCCTCCAATAAAGCCCAGCACGTGGGTATCCAGGATCTGCGTCATCTGCGGCTCCTGCTCTGTCAGGTCACCTGGGGCCCACATCAGGTCCGAGTGGGCTGGTGCTCTTTCAGGGAGCAGTTGAAGGCCCTCTGGGTTCCCACCCTCTCCCCCAGGGGCCTCTTCCTCCTGACCCCGACTCCTGCCTCATTTCCTCAGCGTGCTACTCCATCCTCTCACTGCCAGCACACGCCCCTGGGAGTGCAGCTGGATCACAGGGCTCTCAGGCTCAGAACTGTGTGCTCCTCTGCGCTGCAATCCCCCCGGCTCCTCAGGGTCCACAGGCCAAGCCCATCCTCCAGAGCACATCACTTAGGGCTCATCCTCATTGTGCTCTGAGGGCCAACAGCACCTGGCATCACTGAGCAGGAAGGAGACATTGCCCAGTGGCCACACAGAGGGCCTCGGGTGATCCGGACTCCTGGGTCCCTGTCCCTGCAGACTGACATCTTCTCTGGAGCCCTGTTCATCCAGATGGCCTTGGGCTGGAATCTTTACCTCTCCACAGTGACCCTGCTGGTGGTGACGGCCGTCTACACCATCACAGGTATGGCCAAGGGGAGGTCACGTCGGGTGCAGGTGCCGGGAACAGAGACACGGAGAGGTGGAATGGGAAGCTCCGGACAGCAGGGGCACAGAGGTCCAGGGAGGGACAGAGTGAAAACTGACCGGGAGAGTGAGAAAGAGAAGTCTGAGGGGGAAAGAGAGAGGCAGGCAAAGATGCAGAGTCAGAGGAAAAGATGGAAAGGCACAGTGCATCAGAGAAAAGGGGAGTCAGAAAGGGAAGAAACAGAAGGAAGCAAAGCCAGCCCGAGAGAGCCAGGGAAGGAGAGACACTAGGTGACACAGAGAAAGATGGACAGCAGGGACCTGGGTGACGAATGGGGGACTGTCACCCAGGCCAGAGTCACCACAGGCTGCTCCAGACAACAGCCTCAAGCCTGCCTTCTCCTGTCTCCTCCAGAGCCCCTCACGCAGGCCTGAATGCCCAAGATGTGGGCTCAGGCAGACTTTCTGCTGGTTAAGGTGTGGGGGAGTTTAAATGGGTGCTGGGTTGGGGAGGAAGGAAGGGAGGCCTCCTGGGGGAGCTAATAGTGCAGCCAAGGACGGGACTTGGTATTTCACAAAAGCACAGCTGGAGGACAGAAAGAGCAGGACCTGAGGGCCCGACCATGACCAACTTCACCTGCCAGGCGGACTGGAGGAACATGAGCGGCGGGGAAGACAGAGGCCAGAGTCCACTGGCTGAGGGCTCCGCGTGTTCTCTGGTCTCCCCAGTATGGCCGAGCACAGGGCGGGCGCCCTGAGAGGAAGGCCCTGCTGGTACTGATGAGCCCTCTCCTTGGGTCCCCAGGGGGCCTCACGGCCGTGATCTACACAGACACTCTGCAGACCGTGATCATGGTCGGGGGAGCCCTTGTCCTCATGTTTCTGGGTAAGGAAGAGGCCTGAGTACATCCCTGCCCCTCTAAACTCCTCTCTGATCTGGCTCTGGATGTCACCTCCATGGTCTGCAGAGCGCAGAGCCATTCCCCACTTCAGGCATGGCTCCCAAAGAACAGGATTCTCTCTACACCAAACCAGGGCTCTTGAGCCTGAGCCCCACTTCCGTCTCTCATCCCCAAGTCCCATATGAGTTCCAAGCTCAGGGATCCCACACAGGACCGGGATCTGGGTGTGGGGGTAGGTGACAAGCCCAGTGGGGCCCCAGGGCTGTTTCGTTCACTGAGGTCTCTCCCTGCAGGCTTTCAGGAGGTGGGCTGGTACCCAGGCCTGGAGGAGCGGTACAGTCAGGCCCTCCCTAACGTCACCGTCCCCAACACCACCTGTCACCTCCCCCGGCCCGACGCCTTCCACATGTTCCGGGACCCTGTGCGCGGGGACCTCCCCTGGCCAGGCCTCATCTTTGGGCTCACGGTGCTGGCCACCTGGTGCTGGTGCTCTGACCAGGTGATGCCCTTGCCAAGCTGGGCCAGCTCGCCACCAGCTGGGAGGGCTCCTGTGGGCAAACTGCATGTGCCAATGCACAGAGGGCTGGGACTGGCTCAGGGGGATGGGTGTGGGGCACAGTCAGCGGCCATGCCAGGGCTCACCAAGGCTGAGTGGAGCCCGAGCCCAGCCCAGGCGGCACACCTGCCCTGCTGCCTTTCCAGGTCATTGTGCAGAGATCTCTCTCCGCCAAGAGTCTGTCCCATGCCAAGGGCGGCTCCATTCTGGGGGGCTACCTGAAGATCCTGCCCATGTTCTTCATCGTCATGCCCGGCATGATCAGCCGGGCCCTGTACCCAGGTAAGAGCCAGTCCCCCTCTGGGCAATACTGGGCCAGAGCAGGGACCACACACACTGTTTCTATTAAGAACACATAGTAAATATGTTAGGCTTTGTGGGTCTGACATAACAGTATGTATTTTAGTAGAAGAAACTTGTATCTGAATGTCATTTTAAAGTCCATCTTTCTCTTTATAAGGGAAAGACAAACTGAGGCACTCATGGTGCCTTGTAATGATGTTTACTATTTGTTAAAATAAAAGGCCTAAAATCTAAAGGAGTCTATCAGGCTTTGCAGGGTGGTATGTGGTTGAGAAATTTACCAGATACCAATAAACCATAAGACCCAATATCAGCCTATTCTTGGACCCTCTAGATGCTGGTTCCTGCCAGAGTCACCAGTGAACATTTTTTCTATAGGGTCAGAAAGCACATATTGAGCCAACCCGAGAAGGCATGGGATAATTTGGGTCTAACTACCATCACTTCTGCAGATGAGGTAGGCTGCGTGGACCCCAACGTCTGCCAAGCGATCTGCGGGGCCCGTGTGGGATGTTCTAACATTGCCTACCCCAAGCTGGTCATGGCTCTCATGCCCGTGGGTAAGTCCATCTCCCTTGCAGCATGCCTCATACCAGCTTTCCAGCAAAATCCAGAACCCACTATCCAGAATAGATTGATTGCATTAAGGATGCACATGGATGGGAAGAGAAAATGGGAACATTTACCTCCGCACCCCACTTCCTAATACACACACACACACACACACACCCCTTTTCACAGCATCTCTGAGGTGCTGCTCTGTGCCCTGGCAGGGAGAGAGGCAGGGATAAAAGGCAGGACCCTGTGCAGTCTCCAGGGTAGAGGCACAATGCAATGTGACCAGCATGAGACACAGTGGGGATGAGGGACCCATATGAAGGCACCTGACCCACTTTGGGGAATGTGAAGGAAGGTTTTCCAGAGGAGAGGAAATAGAGCTTAGTCCCAGGGGATATCTTAGGCAGACAAAGGGGGAGGGGTGTGGGAAATGTCATTCTGGGGAGGAGGGCTGCATGTGCAAAGGCCCAGGGTTGCGAGAGAGCGTGAAGTCTGAACTGAAAATTGCCAGTGTGGACTCAGATGCAGCAGGAATGAAGATCACCTTTGCAGGGAGGACATGGTGGCCATGCCCCACTGTGTAGCATGGCCTTTACTCTGAGGGCAGTGGAGGGTCACGGGGGTTTCAGGCCAGCATGCATGATTAGGGGCTTCCCTAGTAGCTCAGATAGTAGCTAGTAGCTCCTAGTAGCTCCTGCCTGCAATGCAGGAGACCTGGGTTCGATCCCTGGGTTGGGAAGATCCCCTGGAGAAGGAAACGGCAACCCACTCCAGTATTCTTGTCTGGAGAATTCCATGGACAGAGGAGTCCTTTGGGTCACAGAGAGTTGGACACGACTGAGTGACTAACACACACATACTTATGATCAGATGTATGCTTTAGAAGGATCACTCTACATGGAGGGTTCAGCTTAGAGGGAGGCAGGGAGATGATTACTAAGGGATTTCCAGTGGTCCAGGTTGTGATGGTGGCTTGGCTGGGGTCAGTGGCTTTAGGGATAGACAGAAAGGGTTTAGTTTATATTTGTGAGAAAGAATTGGCAAGACTCGATGACCAATCGCATTTCAGAGACAAGAAAGACAGAGAGATCCAAAGAGGGCTCGTAGGTCTTGAGTTTATAGTAATATTGAGACTGGGGACACAGAAAAAAAGGCAGATTTATGGAAGAAAGTCGAGTTATTCCCTCCCTCCAGTAGAAACAGTGGAGGTGAAATGAATGTAACAAATAGTGGAGGTGGGTGGAGGCCCAGCTATGATGGAGCATATGCAGAGGGACCAGATGAGAGAGGTGGGAAGGAGGTAGAGGAAGAGGCCCGGGATAACTTGGAGGTGTCCGCTTAGAGACCAGAATTTATCATTAACCAACAGAAGAAGCAGGGGCCCCAGAGGAGACGCTGTCCTAGATTCGGGACCCCTTGAGCCTTCTAGGGAGGCATGCAGGGAGTGGTTAAATATTCTACTGAGGGGAAGGAGGACTAAGGTGGATCTGGCCAGAGAGTCATGTTTCTAGATGCTTCCTCATCAGAATCATATAGACCAGATATCAGCAGGCCCCACCCTCCCTTGTTACAAGTGTAAAACAGGCCCAGAAAGGATCAGGGCTGGTCCAAAGATCACACAGCTAGGTACTTGCAAAATCAGGAAACAAACCCATGGCTTCTGACCGTGGGAAACAGTAAGGAGTTTTCTCAAAAAACTAAAAGGAGAACGACCGTCAGACCCCGCAGTTCCACTCCTGGGCGTATACGCCAAAAACCCAAATACTAATTCTAAAAGATACATGCACTCCGTTGTTCATAGTAGCACGAGTTATAATTGCCAGGGTAAGGAAGTAAACTAAATGTCCATCAACAAATGAATGGATAAAGATGGTATGCACACACACACAGACACATAAATGGAATACTACTCAGCCGTAAGAAAGAACAAAGTTTTGCTATTTATAGCACCATGGATGACCTCAGAGGGCATTATACTAAGCGAAATAAGTCAGAGAGAGAAAGACAGATGTGGTATATTATCACTTGTATGTGGAATCAAAAAAAACAAACTAGTGAATATAACAAAAAAGAAGCAGATTCATAGATACAGATAAGGAACTAGTGGTTCCTGAGAACGGGGGACCCTGGGGTGGGGAACTGAAAGATGCAAATTACTGGGTATAAGATAGGCTCAAAGATGCAGTGTACAACACAGGGAATATGACCAATATTTTTTAGTAACTGTAAATGGGAACTAACCTTTAAAGTTTGCATTACAAATTAAAATAAATAAAATAAAAATTTTAAAAAGCTCAGAACATTCTGCTGTGCAGGCTGGGGCTTTAGCCTGGCACCATAGTGTCCATGATAAAGGTACAAAACACTGAAAAAAACTCAATAATTAATCATCACCCTTCTCCCAACCAGGGTCCACTAACCAAGTGTCTACAGGTTTAAAACCCAGATTGAGATGGCCAAGCTGAAGAGAACTTTAAAGGCCACCTGGTCCCACATCCTTTAACGTGCAGATGAGGAAACTGAGGCCCAGGGAGGGGAGATAACTTGGCCATGGCCGCAGAGGAAGGCAGAGGCAGAGGGTGGCTGGGACCAGCCTCTAGTTCTATGAGTTTCCTGGGTTCCTGGAAGGGCACCTCATTCAATACCTCTGCCATCCCTTCTCCTCCTCTGAGCTCCTGACTCTGCTGGACGCTGGTAGCCTCTATAGCTCCTGGCAGATCGGCTTTCACGGGTCAGTGGTCCACAGACACCTCGTCTCTCCCCAGGTCTGCGGGGCCTGATGATCGCGGTGATCATGGCTGCCCTCATGAGCTCACTCACCTCCATCTTCAACAGCAGCAGCACCCTGTTCGCCATTGACGTGTGGCAGCGCTTCCGCAGGAATGCGACAGAACAGGAGCTGATGGTGGTGGGCAGGTGCGCAGGCCCATCCTTCCTGGGTCCTCTCCCTGTAGACAGACGTCTTTCCCCCCTGCCCCCTGCCCCAGGTTACCCCAAGGAGATGTGGCTGGGTCTAGACGCTGCCCCGGCAGCCAGAGCACCTGGGTCCTAGGGCCACCTTTCTCTCTGACATGGGTAAGTTCTTCCCCAACTCTGGACCATTTATCTCCCTCCAGATAAGGAGAAAAAAAGTCTCTTCCCTGCCTGCCTGTTCAACTTTATCTTGGAACTGATCAAGAGGGTAAATGAGAGCAGCTGACAAAGCATTTAATCAATGAAAGATGAACTGTATTGATGGGAAGGAGTTAGCAAGCAGCTCACCCCCAGTGTCCCCCAGACCAGCTCTGGCTGTCACCCCAGGATACCAGAAAGACTCACTCTCAGCAGGCATCCTGCATCATACTTTTCTGCTGGGGATGCAGGGGTGATTTATATGGTCCTGCCCCGAGGGTGCACACAGTTTAAGAGAAAGGCAGAAACACAGGTAATGCAGTGAGGGGCATGGGTGGATGGAGATGTTCATAGAAAGTTTGTCTCCAAAGGATGCAGAGCTTTAAACACTCAGCTGAAAATTTTGAACCTTATCTCATAGGTATTCATTTTAAGGTTTTCAAGACATAACTTGGTGGCTATTTTTACTTTTTCTCCCTAGGTTGGGGATTTATAGATTACATAAAGTTAAGAGGACCTTTCCGAAATCTTTGCTTCATAATTTAAGGTCCTATAACTCAAGTTTCTGAATGTTCCTTCTCCCTTCTGGTAGATGGTACTTGAGTTTAGATAACTTACTCTTGTCCCTCTCCTTACCTTTGCCCTCACTGTTTCTTCCATCACGAGGCCTCCTGCCCACGGCTGCCCAAGGGACCCCTAATGCCCACTCATCTGTGCACCCCCAGCTCTACGCCCAGGGGCTGACCATTGAAGGATCTGAGTGCAGGACAGACTTGTACAAATGGGTGGAGGATGAGAGGGGAGTGAATGGAGGAAGGCCATTAGGTAGCTGCTGCTCTATTGGGGCCAGAAAGAGAGAGAATGGGAGGGAAAGGTGAGGAGAGGCCAGAATCCTTTTCTCTCTGCCCACCTGCCAAGTTTTACAGCAATCAGTGGGGATTGGGCGCCATCTCCTGGCAATATTCACTATTGCACCCAACACACCCAAGAACAGTTTTTCAACAGAGGCCCTTTACTGAGGTGTATGGTAAAGGGGAAAGGTATGGATTTCTTCCTGAAAGCAGGTGGTCCACACACCCCCTTCAAGGGATCTAATTTTTAAATTCTAGAGTTTTATTTGGGTTCTATAATTCTAATGTTCTGGGATTTTACGAATATAAATTTCTGTAATCTTTGCATCTGTGATCCTGGCCTTCTATCCGTCTCTGATTCAGTGGCCACGTGTTCCTCTCCTTTCTCCCTTCCTGGTTCCCACTCACCCCCCTGCTGTGCTGCCCTGAGCACTTCTCACAGCGCCCTGTGCTCTCCCGCAGAGTGTTTGTGGTGGTCCTGGTCCTCATCAGCATCCTCTGGATCCCCATCATCCAAAGCTCCAACAGCGGGCAGCTCTTCGACTACATCCAGTCTGTCACCAGCTACCTGGCCCCGCCCATCACTGCTCTCTTCCTGCTGGCCATCTTCTGCAAGAGGGTCACAGAGCCTGTGAGTACAGAGCACACCTGTCTCTCCCAGAACCCCAGAGGGTCAGGAGAGCTACTCGGTCCATAACCTGACTGCCCTCTCCAGGCTTCCAACTCCCTGTCCACATCGACAGGTTGAGATTTACTCATTCCCTCAACGAACATCACTCCCATTATGGAGGCTCTGGGGATGCAATGGTTTACAAAGTTCACGTCTGCCACCACTGGGCCAGAGGGAGGAGAGATAATTCAACATGTGGTAACATCAAAGTCAGATGGCTTCCCAGGTGGTGCGAGCAGTAAGGAATCCGCCTGCCAATGCAGGAGATGAAAGAGACGTGGATTCAGTCCCTGAGTCAGGAAGATTCTGTGAAGTAGGAAATGGCAACCTGCTCCAGTATTCTTGCCTGGACAATTCCATGAACAACAGAGCCTGGTGGGCTACAGTCCATGGGGCCACAAAGAGTCGGACACAACCGAGCAATAAAAAAATATACACAAGTAGGATGGCTGCTAGGGGAGCAAAAAGCAGGAGCACCTAACCTATGGGACACCTGGGATGGGGGTCACAAAGTGACATCTGAGCTGAGATCTGAAGGATTAATGGCAGAGGAAAGAGTGCTCCAGACAGAAGGGTCAGTGTGTGTAAAAGCCCATGGGGTCAGGAAGATCTCTAACACTGCTGCTGCTGCTGCTAAGTCACTTCAGTCGTGTCCGACTCTGTGTGACCCCATAGACAGCAGCCCACCAGGCTCCTCTGTCCATGGGATTCTCCAGGCAAGAACACTGGAGTGGGTTGCCATTTCCTCCTCCAATGCATGAAAGTGAAAAGTCAAAGTGAAGTCGCTCAGTCGTGTCCAACTCCTAGCGACCCCATGGACTGCAGCCTACCAGGCTCCTCTGTCCATGGGATTTTCCAGGCAAGAGTACTGGAGTGGGGTGCCATTGCCTTCTCTAACACTGTAAGGTTCTACATGTCAGCAAATTTACAGCAAAGAGGATGATGAAACAAATGTGAGCTTACAGGGGTGCACGTGTGCCATTCATGGAGCTGCACTGAAATCTAACAGGTCCTGGGAGGTGCCAGGAGGGTGACCTTGGTCACTCCCTGGGATAGTCTGGAAAAGAGAGCCCCAAATCCATTGGCTGTACCTTGGGGGAGGTAAGAAACGTTGCAGACATGACTGCACAGGGCCATGTGATGAACCTTCCCAGGGTCATCAGGAAGGATACCACAGAGTCCCCTCACCCTCAGTGGGGTAGCTGAGCCAGGCCTCTGCTGGGTCTACTGTTTGCAGAGCTTAAGGCCCCCTGCTGATAACCAGCATGCACACTGGGACTCTGTTAAGTTCTGGAGGTTTCTATTCATTCCAGAATTTTTGAAACTGGGCCAGCATCTCATATTTTGCAAATAAAAGCCTTCTAACCCTTATACCTGGGAAACAGGTGTAGGTTAGGGTCCAACAGTGCTACAGAGAAGATATGAAATTGAGCTTTTCTTTTAAAAAGGAAGTGCTCTAATTCTGATTTATTATGACAGGAATTTGGGGAGGAAGATCCTGGTTTTCCCCACTGATTACAAAGATTCCATTCTAGTTGAACATTAAACATCTATCCTTAGTACTTAGTAATTTGCTTATCGCTGCTCGTGAGTGAGGTCGAGTCACTGCTTTGGTCATTGTTCCACCGTGGAGCCTGGCCTGTCTGGTTCTGGAGCCCCTGTCCTTTCCAGTATATCACTCTGCCCGCTTTAGGATAAGACAGCACCTCAGCATTCATGGGAGAAGGCAATGGCACCCCACTCCAGTACTCTTGCCTGGCAAATCCCATGGATGGAGGAGCCTGGTAGGCTGCAGTCCATGGGGTTGCTAGGAGTTGGACACTACTGAGTGACTTTACTTTCACTTTTCACTTTCATGCATTGGAGAAGGAAATGGCAACCCACTCCAGTGTTCTTGCCTGGAGAATCCCAGGGACAGGGGAGCCTGGTGGGCTGCCGTCTGTGGGGTTGCACAGAGTCGGACATGACTGAAGTGACTTAGCAGCAGTAGCAGCATTCATGGGGAACTCACTCAGGCAGGCTTGCACACACTGTGACAACCTGTGGCTTTTAGCTTCTGAGGCTCTCCTGCCTGGATCCCACCCCTGGTGTGCCCTCTCTCTGCAGGGAGCCTTCTGGGGCCTCCTGTTTGGCCTGGTGGTGGGGCTTCTACGCATGATCCTGGAGTTCTGCTACCCAGCCCCAGCCTGTGGGGAGGAGGACCGCAGGCCAGCCGTGCTCAAGGAGTTCCACTACCTCTACTTTGCACTCCTCCTCTGTGGGCTCACTGCCATCGTCATCGTCGCTGTCAGCCTCTGCACAGCTCCCATCCCTGAGGAAAAGGCAAGTGGAGTGCTTGGAGTGAGGCCCCATGCTCCCCTTTCCCAGTGCCTGGAATTCCACCATTGACCTTCACTCTACTGAGTTGTGGTCACAGATGTCTTAGGGATGGTGAGCTCCTTGTGCTGTTAATTCCCAAGTGAAAAGTAATTCATTCAGTTGGAAAATTATTCAGTGGGCGCCTACTCTGGGCCAGGCCCTGTCCTGGGCTTACAAAGATGAACGGTCCCTGCCAGCCACTGTCCATGGGAAGTGGGGAGCGGGGGGAGGAGGAAAGGAAGACCTCAACACCACCAACAGTTACTCTACCAGGAGAAAGCACAGAGGACCAAGCTCAAGGGGAGCAGTCGAGAGTAGGAGAGGCAGGCACCCCTGGGGGAGGGGAAGGGTGGTCTGACAAGGCCACTTTGAGTTGGACCTTAAAGAAACCAGTCTATGAAAAAATAAACAATCAAGCAAAGTAAGAGCTCAGCTTGAAACCCTCACAGCTCCCATGCTGATGGATTTACCAGTCCCCAGACACGGACAGGGAGGCCTGGCGTGCTGCGATTCATGGGGTCGCAGAGTTGGACACGACTGAGCGACTGGACTGAACTGAGACAGGGATGCTCTGTCTTTTGAAACTTTGTTTTCTTTAGAGCAAAAGGGCATTAGTTCGCTCAGGCTGCCATAACAAAGTACAACATACTGAGTGGCTTCAACGATAGAAATTATTTTCCTGCAGGTCTGCAGGCCAGAAGTCAAGGTGTCAGCAGGGTTATTTCCTCCAGGGCCTCTCTCCTTGGCTCATAGATGGCCATCTTCCTTCTGTCTTCATGAGGGCTTTTACCTATGTCTGCCTGCATCCTAATCTCCTTTCTAAGGACACCAGTCACATTGGATTGGAGTTCACTCATCAGACTTCATTTAACCTTAATCACTTCTTTAAAGAGGAGCTTCCCAGGAGGTGTTAGTGGTAAACAATCCACCTGCCAATGCAAGAGAACTGAGAGATGTGGGTTCAACCCCTGGGTCGGAAAACTCCCCCAAAGGAGGGCATGGCAACCCACTCCAGTAATCTTGCCTGGAGAATCCCATGGACAGAGGAGCCTGGTGGGCTACCATCCATGGGGTCACAAAGAGTCAGACACAATCGAAAGGACTTAGCACACACCTCTTTAAAGAACCTTTCTCCAAATACAGTTACACTGTGAAGTAGGAGGTGATTAAGACTTCAGCATGTGAATTTGGCGGGAACAGTATTCTGCCCGTAACAGAGCCCATGCCAAAAGTTGGTCCCTGACACACTGGGTGGAAATAACTAATAACACTCCTTACCTTTAGAGTTGGCAAAACAATCTAGACCTTTGGCGTAATGAAATCCTACAAACAAGCAGCATCTTCACAGAAGAGCCAAGAGGTTGACTTCCCCAGGGGACTCACTCCAGAAATGATCTCTGCCCACTCCTTGATCCTGCAGCTTCCCCACTGTCTGCTGTCTCATTCCGCACCAAAATCCTTCCCAATGAAAATTCTCCTCCCTGGCTCCTGGTCTCCTCCAGATACAGTTGTCTCCCTCTCTGAGCCTCAGCAGCAAACTGTGAAGAATGGTCTCCATCCCCAGCCTCCGCTTCCCTCTCATCTACTTCCCATCCCACTGCCGTCTGGCTGGTGTCCCACTGCCCTCTGGGGTGGCTCACACCAAGATGCCCAACAACCTTGTAACTAAAAATCAACAGCCACTTTCCCATCCTCGTTAAGTGGATTCTGAGAAGAACCAGATATCACTGCCCACATGCTGCATCCTGGAGACCTCTCTTCTGCTCATTGTATTTTTTTCCTGCCAGCTGACTGCCCCTCTGCCATCGTCATGGGGTTTTCTTCCTGCTCCTATAAATATCATTGTTCCTTGTGTGAGCCGTCATTTCCTCTCTCCCCTGCCTGCTTACTCAGTCGTCACAACCTGCAGAGCTCACTCCTTAACCTTGACACTGCCCCCTCCTGTGACCTCTGGCTGCTCCTTTTTCCTTGTTTCACTTGCACAGCCGGCTCCAGGCTGGATCCCACCAGTTCACTCCAGGAGATCTTTCTAAAGCCTAGAACTCAACCTCTTTCCTCTGCCTCTGTCTTCCGTGACTCTCCACTGCCGGCCAGTTTCATTTACCGTCAGCTCCTCCACCTGACCACAGAAGTCGCTACGTGGGGCATAAAGGAAAGTTACATGGATCAAAATAGCCTGGAGTTAAAACTTCCCTTAGGGTCCTCCCCACCGTTCTATGCAAAACAAAGAACTCGCTCACCTGAAGGAAAAAAAAAAAAAAAATGGACATTAAGGTTGATTACGCCCAGCTCACAGCTGGTCCAGCCTCTGGCTGATCTCCAGAATTCCTTGCCCCAGCCGTTTAAGAGATAACTACTCTGAACAACCTTAGAAAAGAACAGGCCCCCTTAAGACAGTAGATTTCCACATATATGCCTATATATACTTACTCTTTTCTTGGGTTAGTGCAGCAGCTCACTAATCTGACTACTGCCCCTTCTCACCTCATTAAAGGTGATCTGTTCCTGTAAAGTGCCGGTCTATTTCCGAACCTCGCCTTCTCTAACTCCCTTACCCTACAGGGCACCTGTCTGCCTGTCCCCAGTCTTGCTTCTCCCTGTCTGTGAGCTCTGGGAGGTCAGGGGCCCATACTGATCCGCTGAGATTTTGGCCCCTGGCAGGAGGCCTGCGTGGAGCAGGTGCAAGGAGTTCAGGTTTTCAAAGGACGGGTGAGTCAGGGCTCAGAGCCCGGCCTCCTCCAGCCGCGAGCTTCTTCCTTGTTCTCCACGAGGCTCTGCTGGCCTCCCAGGAATAGGGTCCTCTCTTCTTACAGTCCTACTGCCCTCCAAAGGCACCTGAGCTGAGACTGTTTGCTTTCCCTCCAGCTGGCTCGTCTGACTTGGTGGACGCGGCATTACCCCTGCTCTGAGCTGGAGAAGGAGCCCCCTCAGAGTACAGCGGGGACAGCGGAGGTTGCCTCTGGGGAGGGCCCCACGGGGGCCAGAGGAGCAGAAGACCCCGGCCAGGGCCAGGAGCAGCCTGGAGGTAGGCTGAGGGCATACGGGGCGGAAGGGAGCGATGGAGACAGACACGAAGTCATGGGTCCTCGAAGACCCCATTTGGGAGTTCACTGGGGATGGGGTCTCTAAGGGAATCCTCAAAATATCACCCTTCCTCTTCCCAGACGACTACTGATATTAAACGAGTAAGGCAGATGGGAGCCAAAATATTGTCCTCATTACTGCGAAAGTGCAGGTGTAGGATCTGGTTTATACCGCAGGGCAGTGTGCTTCCTAATGCTGAGCCACTGGGTCCTCAGTCGCTCTGAACTGGAAGGAGCTTCATTACCCTCACCCCCAACACCCCCGCCCCTGGAGATGAATCTGCTATACAACAGTTTGGGGTTTCAGCGTGATGCCCTAGCTCAGCACTCCTCCTGCGGCTTGCACCACGGCTAAGCTGACCTGCCTCTGCCCCTTCTGTGCGCCTCGCTCCTTTCCTGGGTTTCTCACCATCTCTCTCCCGGCCCTGCTCTCTCATCATCTCCTTTCTCCCACCTGTGCTCTGCTGCTCCCCTGCCTCTCTCCCCTCTGACTCCTCTCCCTCAGCCCCACGCAGGTCCTGGGGACAGTGGCTCTGGCGGTGGCTCTGCGGGCTCTCGGGAGCCCCGGAGCAAGCGCTGAGCCCCGCCGAGAAGGCTGCCCTGGAGCAGAAACTGACCAGCATCGCGGAGGAGCCGCTCTGGAGGAGCGTCTGCAACATTAACGCCGTGCTGCTGCTGGCCGTCAATGTCTTCCTTTGGGGCTATTTTGCATGACTCTGCAGGCCTGGCTTCGGCCCAGGCAGGTTCAACACCTCCATTTGGCCCAGGCAGGTTCAGCACTGCCAGGCTTGGCCGGCTGCAGACAGGCTTTCCTCCAGCCTCGCTGTCCACATGGAACCCTCAGAGGTTGAGACTGCAGGGGGCCCTGACAAGTACCCCGGCCAGGCTGCACACTGAGGAGAGGAGCCAGGAGGCCCAGAGAGGGCGCTTGGTCTGCTCAGGACACACAGCAGGCCTTGCACTGGGCCTCGGGCTCCAGCTCTCTCCACCTCAGAACCTTTCACTCCTACCTCAAAAATAGTTTTCCCTCCTCTGGTGAGTCTGTTCAGGAGCTTTTACTCTACATGTGTCATGAGGTCAAAAAAGTGGAAGATAAAGAGTGGCAAGAAAGTTGCAAAAATCCTCGGGTGTCTTTGCTCACGCTTATTCTTTCCTTGTCCACCATCTCCCCCCTTTACCCTCTGGCTCCCAATCCCCGCTCATCCATTTCCAGCCGGAACCTCCCCAGGGCTTTATACTCTCATTGGCAGCTCTGCAGTGGTGGCTGTCAGACTGGAAGGAGTGAGGGACCAGGTGGAGGGTAAGCAAGGTGGCAGCTGGCATTGGGGCAGGGAGCTCTTCTTGGTACACTCAGATCTCCCAGCTTCCTACTCTCACATCCAAACATGCACCAAGTCTTTAAGCCCTTGAGGGACTTGGAGGCCAGCTGGAGAAACAGGGCTTGTTGGAGACGAGAGAGATGAAGACCGGCTGCTTGGTGCTATGAGTAAGCCTGGCAGAGGGGCAGCGAAGACCACCTAGGAGCCCCTGCAGCTGTGCCTCTGCCCTCTCCCTCTGCCTGCCAGGCATCCAGCTACCCTGGAAAACACCACGACCTTGCCTGGGTGTCCCTCTTCCAGGAAGCTGCCTGATGCCCACGACTGGATCAAAGTCCCATTCCTGCTCCCACACCCTCTGGGCCTGCTTCTGTGACAGTGCTGATCACAGGACTATGAGATTTGCCTCCCAGACCAGACAGCACTCCAGGGGCGGGGACCAAGTGACTTTGTACCCAGAAAGTAACAGGCGTTGCATTAGTAACAGTAAATGGTGGATGGTAATTCTACAAAGTCCTGGCTGGGTAGGGAGCTGGGGGTGGGGAAGAATCTATTTCAGCTGGAGTTTACACTGAGTATCAGATGTCTAGAATGAAACCACGGCCCTGTCCCATTGCCAGAGACACCCATGAGAATGTCCCTTCCTTCTTTTGTCTTCGTCCAGGCTGTCCCTACTCTCATGGGATCCATTTTAATGCTGACTTTGATCATCACTTTATGTTAATCACTCATCATAATTGAATACAAATAAAATTATTGTTTTGAGGGCTTCAATACATCTGTGTATATGAATACCTCTTGTGGCTGCTGCCTCTGCATTTCTGTGCCCCTCAACCTTTTCCCATTCTGTGTCACCTCCCATGTCTATGCTATCCTTACTGATCATCAGGACCCTTTCTGGGCACTCAGCTGTTTCCCCCAATTTCCCTCAAACCATCTACATAAGGCATTTATGTGCAACCGATTATACTGAAGGTTTGGGGAGGGGAAGAGCTGTAAGCTACAGAAGCACAATTTAAAATTAAATATTGAACATCTCCATTTCTCAGAGCTCTTCAGCCTGCTCTGAGAACTTCCCATGGGTCTCACCAAGTCCAGCCTCCTGCTACTCGCTGTGGTCCCCAGCTCCCTCTCCCAGCAGCTTCTCTCACGTATCCCTCTCCTCTTTTCTCTTTTGAGGACCTCTTCCTCAGTTCCCCTGCCTTTGTTGTACTGAGTCTCATCTGAACTCCAAATCTATAGAGAAATAGATTCATGAGCACACTGTTAACCACAGTCAGACAGCAGGAAGGGTGGTTCATTCTCCTTCTCTACCCTCTGTGCCTGGTTAATTCCTACTCATTGCTCACATCTCAACATGAAAGTCATGTCCCTCCAAAGGGAAGTTGTCATCCCAGGCACCATCTCAACTTGGCCACCTGCATGCCAGAGCAGGTGAGTCCCCAGTATCCAGCATGGAGTCTCATGGTTCCAACTTTACCTTTAAAGAAAGTGTCAGAGTAACATATTTGCATAATTACTACATTTACACTTATCTCGTCCCCTAGATTGTAAAGTCCCCATCACCTAGGAAGTTCCTTGGTCCATGTTGGGTGCTAAAAATATGTAAGTAAAACAATGAATGAATGAGTGAAAGAGCATCCTTACCAGAGGAAATCAAATATTCAAAATAGAGGTGGGGAAACTCATGACATAATTAGGAAAGGGAAAGTAGTTTAAAATGTCTGGATTGGAGGGAAAACTGGGCAGGACCGCCGCTACTCCACATGGCTTCTCTGTGCTGCAAGCAAGCAAAAGGCACCCTTCCTTCTTGTATCTGAGACGCCTCACCAGGGCTCACAGGTGTGGCCAGAGCCCAAGCTGCATCATCTCTGCCCCCACATGGCCCTCGGCCTGGTGCATTTGTGCAGGACCCCCACACATCTAGAAGTAGCAGCCCCACAATGTTGGGGAGTGGCTGGGGAGGTAAGGGGGGTTAGTCCAGGGAGGAGGAGCCCTGCTGAACTTGGGACTTCATCATACCTGGATTATTGCACCGGTCAGAATGCTGTTATCTCTTCTCAGTCTCTCCTCCTCCGATTCACCCTGTGCATGATGGTGAGAGTGACCTTTGTAAAATGCAAATCTTGAGTCATTTACCTGCTTAAGATTCTTTGCAGACAGTGTTTCCTAGCCTAGCATGAGGCCTTACCAAAACTGCCAGAAACAGTCCCGGAGTTCAGTACTTGGCCCCTTTCTCTACCCCAGCCAAAGAGAGTAGGGACTTGGAAGCCTGACCTTCTGAACCAAATCCCAGCTATGCCACTTGCCAACTGTAAGACATTGGGATAGTCGCTAATCTCTGTCTTCATTTCCAGTCTACAAAATGCAGATGGTAATTGCAGATACTTCATTGAGTTTTTGAAAGTTTTAAATGAGCTAATTCACATAAATTACTTAAAACAGGGCCTGGAGCAAAATTAGTCAATAAACAGTAGCTATTATTACTACCATTAGTAGCAAGTGTGACGAAGGCAGGACATGCTGTTAGAGCAAAGCAAGAGAGCAATTAATTCTGCCTGAGGAATCAGCAAAGGACATAATAGACAGTTCTTATTGGAACTGGACTTTGTAGGATGAATAGGAGTTTTCTAGCAGTTCATACAAGATAGAGGAATAGTATGTGCAAAGTTGGTAACGTGCAAAAGTGCATGGTGGGTTCTGTAAAATAAGGATAATGCCTATTTATTTGCAAATACCAACCCTGTACATTTAATTTCCCCTTATAAGTCATGTTTTGTTTCAGCCTCTTACCTCTAAGGCAGTTAAAGTTTATTGGCCAGGGCAGGAGGGAATGAGCATTTGGCCGCTGCAGCAGGGGATGTCACTGCCCCACCCATATCTCCTACGCATGATTGCTGCGTGACTCCCACTGAAAGACTAAAACTCTGCTGAGGGCTTCCTCCAGCTGCAGAAAAATACTCAGCCCCCTCCATAGAACAGGCTGGAAGTGCTGGGGAATTAACCACCCTTCAGCCAATGAGAAACAAGAGCTGCTGGGTCACTGTGGAACCACGGGTTCCTTGACCCCCTCCAGTGGGACAGCTCGGAGGCTTATTCGAAAGCATCTCCTGAGGCTCTCAGGGGGATTGAGCCCCAGTTGCCCACAGAGTTAAGGTGCTCATTACAACATCCTGAAGAGCTGCCTTCCCTTCCCGTCTTATTTCACCACGCCCTGCTCTGTTTCCCGGAATCACCTCCTAAATAAACTGCTTGCACTTGGTTTCCTGTTCCATTTCTGAGGAGGTCAAACTAAGAGAGTCTTAGGGACTTGAAGGTCCTCACATCCTGGCTTAATTTTATACACAATGGAGTATTACTCAGCCATTAAAAAGAATACATTTGAATCAGTTCTAATGAGGTGGATGAAACTGGAGCCTATTATACAGAGTGAAGTAAGCCAGAAAGAAAAGCACCAATACAGTATACTAACGCATATATATGGAATTTAGAAAGATGGTAATGATAACCCTGTATGCAAGACAGCAAAAGAGACACAGATGTATCAGATCAGATCAGATCAGTCGCTCAGTCATGTCCAACTCTTTGTGACCCCATGAATCGCAGCACGCCAGGCCTCCCTGTCCCTCACCAACTCCCAGAGTTCACTCAGACTCATGTCCATCGAGTCAGTGATGCCATCCAGCCATCTCATCCTCTGTCGTCCCCTTCTCCTCCTGCCCCCAATCCCTCCCAGCATCAGAGTCTTTTCCAATGAGTCAACTCTTCGCATGAGGTGGCCAAAGTACTGGAGTTTCAGCTTTAGCATCATTCCTTCCAAAGAAATCCCAGGGCTGATCTCCTTCAGAATGGACTGGTTGGATCTCCTTGCAGTCCAAGGGACTCTCAAGAGTCTTCTCCAACACCACACTTCAAAAGCATCAATTCTTTGGTGCTCAGCCTTCTTCACAGTCCAACTCTCACATCCATACATGACCACAGGAAAAACCATAGCCTTGACTAGACGAACCTTTGTTGGCAAAGTAATGTCTCTGCTTTTGAATATGCTATCCAGGTTGGTCATAACTTTCCTTCCAAGGAGTAAGCGTCTTTTAATTTCATGGCTGCAGTTACCATCTGTAGTAATTTTGGAGCCCAGAAAAAAAAAGTCTGACACTGTTTCCACTGTTTCCCCATCTATTTCCCATGAAGTGGTGGGACCAGATGCCATGATCTTCGTTTTCTGAATGTTGAGCTTTAAGCCAACTTTTTCACTCTCCACTTTCACTTTCATCAAGAGGCTTTTTAGTTCTTCTTCACTTTCTGCCATAAGGGTGGTGTCATAGAATAGTCTTTTGGACTCTGTGGGAGAGGGAGAGGGGGGGATGATTTGGGAGAATGGCATTCAAACATGTATAATATCATATAAGAAATGGATTGCCAGTCCAGGTTCGATGCAGGATACAGGATGCTTGGGGCTGGTGCACTGGGACGACCCGGAGGGATGGTACGGGGAGGGAGGTGGGAGGGGGTTTCAGGATGGGGAGCACGTGTACACCCGTGGTGGATTCATGTTGATGTATGGCAAAACTAATACAATATTGTAAAGTAATTAGCATCCAATTAAAATAAATAAATTTAAATTAAAAAAAATTTTGCTCCTTGCTTTGGGATGCTCCATACCTCAGCTTTTTCATCTTTAATAAGGGAGGTGCAAGGGTTTGAATTCATTGAGATGAAATCTTGGGAGCCTTCTAATGCTGACACGGTATGCTTCTAATTTGATTTCACAGAGTTCTCCTCGGGGCAGGGAGGGCGGGGGGAGCAGAGGGGTGAGTGGTAGTGGAGAGCATCCAGGAAAGCAAGTCACGTACCTTCACTTGAATAGAAACAGCACAAAGAGAAAAACCGACTAGTTTCAGAGAACTGAAATGTGATCGCCATGAGCAATAATAACATTAAGCAGCAGCTTTGGATGGTCAAAGGAAGATGTTTAAAAACAAGTAGCTGTTCTAAAAAATACCGTGAAGAAGCTATTCTTTGAGTGATTTGCAATATAGTTTAGATCCCAAAAGCACTCAATATGTGAAACTCTCAACTATGTCCCTGGGTGGGAACTGCCAGAAGCCCAGGCAAAACAGTGTCAGTTTTCCATTAACCTAGAGTGAGCGTCTCTCTAGACTTGCAGCCCTAAGTAAGATGATTGTTATTTCTCCTTTTCTCCAGGGTGATAAGTTGGGAGAACTTTAAAGTCTATCAGATAAATACAAATCCTAGAGGCTTAAATTGAGGTAATTACAGTTTACTTTCGTATTTCAAGATCAAATCTCAGCTTTTGCCAGGACTCACAAAATAGAAATATCAGACTTTTTACTGAGATCTTATATAAACATTACAACTTTCATTTAAAGAGGAAAGGAAAAGCACCATTATATCTTCCCCTGAATAGAATGCAAAAGCCTGGGTCCATCTCTCAATATAGTTCATATGTAAAGTTTAGAATAATATACGTCCAGAATGGGAAGGAACCTCAGGAGTCAACTAGCTTAGCCCTCCCACCCTCTTCAGTCAAGGTCAGTGTATCTCAGACAGCCTCCCTGACAGGCAAGTTTAGCCATCATCTGCTTCATTCAGTCAGTTCAGTCTTTCAGTTGTGTCCGACTCTTTGCGACCCCATGGACTGCAGCACGCCAGGCTTCCCTGTCCATCCAACTCCCGGAGCTTGCTCAAACTCATGTCCATTGAGTTGGTCATGCCATTAGCATCTGCTTGCACACCCCCAATAAAGAGAAACTAACTACCTGCCACCCCCCGAAAACAGAGCAACCATCGTCAGATGACACCGATGATAAGCAAGTCCTTTATTTTGCTGCCTAAACTTTGCATCCCTGAATTTCCACCATTTACATCATACATGTCACATAATTTGTGACAGCGTCACATAAATCATTTATGTTAAAATTACCCCACCACCCCCACTATTTGTGATCTATTCACAAAACAGGGAATATCCTGTAGAACTTCACATTTATCTGGGATGGGCAGCACACAAGGACTAACATATGCATGCTCAATTGCTTCAGTCAGCTCTTTTTGACCCCACAGACTGTAGGCCACCAGGCTTCCCCATCCATGGGATTAATCCCACCAAGAATACTGGAGTGGGTTAACATTTTATCCTCCAGGGGATCTTCCCGACCCAGGGATCAAACCTGCATCTCCTGTATTGGCTGGTGGATTCTTTACCACTTGAACCACCTGGGAAGCCCCACATAGAGACTAATAAAATAGGTCATTTTCCAAAAAAGAAAAAACCCTCACAACTATTGATATGAAAGTGCTTTTAGGCAAGAGCACTTTCATATCAATCGTCTCATTTGGTTCTCAATCCCACTCTGGGATGTTGAATTGTTTACAGATGAAGAAGCAACTGGGAGAGGTGCAGTGATGTGGCTGAGGCCTGACACTCAGTAGCTGTGCTGGCCTTTGAACCCAGAATTCTGCCCCCACCTTTAGGACTCTCCCCCTTGCACTACTCACGTATGCAGCATTCTTTGGGAATGAGACTCTAGGTTCTGGGCACATGGTATAAATGGGCAAAATATCTTCAGCCCCAACAGAGGCAATTTATTCATAACAATAAGGCAGGCAAGTAAGTAAGTTACTGCAGTCCCTTGCAATAGGACACAGATTAGAGGTAGGAACAAAATACTTCAGGAAAACAGAGAAAAGAGTAACAAATTCTTGGTAGAGTGGGTAGGAAGGGATTTACAGACTTGGATTTTGAAGGGTGAATAGAAATTTCCATGTGGAAAATGGAATGAATCCTATTTCCAAGCCGAAGAAACAGCACAAAGCTAGAAAGTTATGCTTAAAGTAAACTGAGGTACTTAGTGTGGCTGAAGCATCTGGTGTGTAGGAGAATAAAGCAGGTCAGCTAGGAGAAGTAGACAGATGTCATCCTAAGGACATGAATGTCACTATGAATTGGGTGCAATGATGTAGCCAAAAATGGACAGGGTCAGGGAGGGAAAGTGGGATTCCCAGATGGCTTAGCAGTAAAGAATCCACCTGCTGATGCAGGAGATGAAGGTTCAATCCCTGGGTTGGGAAGATTCCCTGGAGAAGGAAATGGAAATCCACTCCAGTATTTTTGCCTGGGAAAATCCCAAGGACAGTGGCATCTAGCAGGTTACAGTCCATGGGGTCACAAGGAGTCAGACAAGACTGAGTGACTGAGCTCGCATGCAGGGAGGGTGAATGAATAAAGGCAATGAATATACTCAAGGAGCATCTTTTGTTTTTAGAAAGATTGTTATCAACACAGAAAGAGAACACAGAAAGGGAATAAAGGATCAAAAGCTGTTGAGGGAGGGAAATTTATGAGGTGAGTGCAGTATCATTGAAAATAATAAGGATGAATAGACAAAAACAGTATGCTGTATACCCGCCCTGGAACACTATTAAGCCATAAAAAGGTATGGAATTTTGATGTATGCTGTAATGTGGATGGACCTTGAAAACATTATGCTTAGTGACATAAGCCAGACACAGAAGGAAGACAAAGGCATGATTCCACTTATACCAAGTACATAAAATAGGCAAATTCAGAGACACAATGTAAAATACAGGCTACAGGGTTGGGAGAGAGGCAGGAACGGGGAGCAATTGTTAATGGGTACAGAGTTTATGTTGGGGAAGATGAAAGAGTCTGGGCATAGATAGTGTGATGGTTACACAGGATGTGAATGGACAGAATGCCACTGAATTGTACACTTACACATGGTTAAACTCAGGTTAAGAATTTTACAGTTACAAGAATAAGGGCTGGTGGTTGTATAGAAATATCCTAAAGCAAATATAATAAAATGATGGGTTTAGATTTGAGCCCACTGATGCTGAGGTATCTGTGGGATGACCCACTAGGACTGCCAAAGAACTTTTTTGTATCTGTGGGTCTGGAGCTTGGAGGAGGGATCAATTCAAATTCTTGCCTGGGAAAAATGGAACCTGCCTCATAGAACTACTATTAGAACTGTGCTTCTGTGTTGGGGGTAGCGGTGCTGCCCAGTGGTGTAAAATAATTGAGGACAGGGAGTTACTTGAGTCTTTTATTTGGTGGGTACAACGGAGAAAGGGAGTGGGTGAGGCCTCTCTCTGTCCAGTCAGGCTTCTGGGAACTGGTTGGTTCACATATAACAGACCATGGAAGAGGAGGGGGAGACAAGGACAGGGCTTATTGCCCAGCTGCTGGCGGTTCTGGGGGGAGGCAGCCCCAACCAGCAGGGATGACCTCTGCTACAGAGCTACCCTGCCTGGGGTCCCACCCTTCTGAGGGCAGCCTGGGAAAGTGAAAGTGAAGTTGCTCAGTCATGTCCGACTCTTTGGGACCCCATGGACTGTAGCTTACCAGGCTCTTCTGTCCGTGGGATTTTCCAGGCAATAGTACTGGAGTGGATTGCCATTTTCTTCTCCAGGGGATCTTCCCAACCCAGGGATCGAACCTAGGTCTCCCACATTGTAGACAGACGCTTTACCGTCTGAGCCACTGCTCACCCAGTGACTAGTAAGTATAAAGTCCCAGACATTTCAGCCATGTCAGCCTAACATGAAACAACTCTGATGGGTCATTTGGTTCCAGAGCCCACACCCAGTGGGGTTGGCCAAAGCTGCTATCACATCTACATCACAACTTAACCATCCCTCCCATCCACTGGAATGGTCCAGGGTGCTCCCTCACAAACATCCTGCATGCTAACCTGCAGTCTCTGAGTCTGAACCTCACCTGTGACAGGAGACTAAGTAGCTACCAGCTTTTTCAACTTTACCTAGAAAAGACTCTGATGCTGGGAGGGATTGGGGGTAGGAGGAGAAGGGGACGACAGAGGATGAGATGGCTGGATGGCATCACTGACTCGATGGACGTGAGTCTGAGTGAACTCCGGGAGTTGGTGATTGACAGGGAGGCCTGGCGTGCTGCGATTCATGGGGTCGCAGAGTCGGCCACGACTGACCGACTGAACTGAACTGAACTGAACTGAGAGTAGTCATCCCAAACTGTGCTGACTGGATCCCTTAAGGCAGTCCCAAACTCTGGATTCTCCATGTGGACTGGTGAGTAGCTAATGGCTATTTTCTGTTTTATGAGATAAAGTGTTAACAGGCTTCAATTAATCCACTTGGACAACTAACAAAAAGACTATGTGTTCAGCAAATAATTCCATCCTGGCTACCCCAAAGCCCTCCTATAACAAAAGTCATTAAACCTTAATGTGTTTTATTTTCTTTCCTGCAGCCCTGAAGTATTTGCTGACATTTGAAGCCTGGTAATAATCACTGTCCCCCAGCCATGTTTCTGAATCTTCAGGCAAATTCTTGGCTGTCCCATTTTCTAAGTCAGATGTTCTAATCAACTAATTCATTCTAAACAGCCTTGCTTCTGGATATAAAGAAGGAAGAAAAAATAAACCTCTTTAAACTTTAGGGTCACAAAACTGCACTAGAAAAAGTCCCCAGTGGAATCACTGGATGGTCACAGATTACAGATTGATAAAAATCAATATAGTTGAGATGGCATGAATCAAATGAACCAAGATTGAAGACAAAAAAGAACTGCTCATTCAAAACCTCTTAGAGGGATTTGTTTTGGTTTTGCTTTGGTCTTCAGCTGCTTTTTCACAGTACATTTTAAAGCCCAGTAAACTAAGAAAAGCACATTTTGCATTGTATTTAAAGTAATCTCAGGAACATATAGACTGATTAACTAGGATATAGGTATATAAACCTTTATAAATAAGAGATTTCAAATGGACTCATTCTTTAAAATTGCATCTGCCTGATTAACAGTAGCAAATGTTTATTGAGCACTGATAATGTGCACATATAACTGTTATACATGTATTGTCTTGCTTAATCTTCCAACCCACCTGAGACAGGTAGAGCCTGTAGGCGTAAGGTGAATGATACCACTTGAAGTTGTGCAACGTGGCAGCCTGAGGATAGGCTCACTTTCTCTTTTTCTGATGAGGGAGGGAGGCGTGGAGGCACACAATGATTCAGCACCTTGCCACCAACTCGCACAATTGATGCATGACACAGATAGGACTCCAACTGGCTGACTGACTAAACCAGGGCTGTCGCATTACCCTGCACCTTGCCCTCTGCTGCAAGCCTCAAGAGCTCACTGTGGCAAGGAACAGCGTCATCTCTGTGATAACTTCCTCTGTGCTCTAGCTGTCCCCTTTGCTTTCACTCTCCTTTTGCACATCTCTTCCTCCCCAAATCCCATGCATCCATTAAGGTCCACAGAAAATGTCTATAAAAATCTCCCTGGACCCCCTTCTTCCTGTAATAGAATTAACCACATCCTCTCTTTGTCCCCAGAGTACTCTGTACCTGAATATTTTCTCGTTTCCCAAGACAGAATAGTAATAGCATTCAAAAACATTTAATGAATGCACTTCTAGTACTTATAGCAGTTATCTTATTCCTTGAGACACAGAAGGAGCATTTTCTCTTGCCCTTCTGCCCACCCGCCATCCCTCATCTCTTCTTTTTTTTTTACTCTTCTTTTGGACTCTACAGTTACCCGACTTGTTTATACTCACTATAGCATCTTCTGTAATGAAGGGTTACCACCTGTTTTTCCCTTTCTCCTTAGGACTCTAAATTTCTCAAGAGCAATGATGAAGTTTCATTCACTTCTGTATCCTCTTTCCTTGGCACCTGACACTTTTCCTAACTGACTTCTCCACGAAATTCAAAGAAATCTCTCTCTGGCCAGCTAAATTTGTCTACTGGATGTGGAATTCCATGTCTTAGTTCAAGGAGAGAAAAGCTCTTATCAACTGCATCAACTGAATTATATCCTATAGGATATAATTCAAAATGTAATTTCAATTTCTTGAAATTAAGGTCAATGTTACTGAAGGAATAAAACATTTATTAGCCCATTTCAAAATAGCTGCACAGAATATACAAAGCCCTGCATTTAGTCCTTTCATTTGTATTGGAATTGAAGAAAGGTTTCCATTTCAGAAAGAAAACACCATGAGTGTAAATAAAATGTACCATCATGTCTGTATTGGGTCAATGATAATTCTTGCATCATAGGCTGTATGATACGATAGTTTAAAACATACTTTCGAATCTATCTGAGGGTGGAAGGTGTATGATATAGTAAATCACCATACAAAGGAACCTCAATGTACCCTAAATGCACTTATGCTTCTCTCATATTAAAATTTATGTGAAAATTTATTAGAACATTAGGCCAAAATAATTTTATCCTTAGATGTCCAACTGGATTTGGAGAGACTATTAACATTTACACTAACACCTATGCTACGGACACAGCAAGTTCATCCACTTAGATGGAGCAAGAAGGAAAAAGAACTCTTCATGATAGTCAACATTGGTGACACAAGATCAGAACCTCAAAGCTCCCCAACAGGACATTTTCATTCTTGTTTTATACAATCATATCAAACTAGTAACCTCGTCCCCAAGCCCACTCTACATCATAAACATAAAAGGAGGAGGAAAAGAAATTCTGCAATAATGAGATGAATGGTGAACGAGGGAAGGACTAATACCAAGGCAGCATAAATGCTAAAGACTAAACAAAAGTCACATTAGGGTGGAGGCAGTGCTCGTTGGCACAAGTGGGTCTCCTCCACCTTCACAGCCCTGCATTTATGTTGGCCGATATAACTACTGATGTTGACTGGGAAGCCAAAATCATCAAGAATGCATTGAGGTATATCCGGGATCCATTTTTTTTTTCCCCTAAAAAAAAGGAGGTTAGGAAATATGTGAAAAATTTAGATGTTTCTGTCAATTAGAAGAATATTATAAAGTACAACAGAACTACTTGAAAAATTCAGATATTCAGAACCCATTCATTAGGGTTCAAGGAATAGAGGTTTCCATTTAGAGGACTTAACAGAGTGGAGAATATAAAGCCTGTCCAGACTAGTAGTTTTCTTTAAAGGCAAAGCAAACTTTTAAATGCTATCAGGTCCAATCCCTTTCTCAATTCAGACTCAACTTGATATGCCACTGCTTTTCAAGTTAGTTCATCTCTGACTACACCTAACTCGAAGTGTAACACCAGTCATCTCAAAACCACCTACATGGTGTGGACAATCCTACAAACAGACTTTCAGATGGGAGCAGGATGGTGTGTGGCTGAAAAGTAATCTGATTTTTATGCTTCCTTTCCCCTTCCCTCCCTCTTCACATTTAGTTTAAAAATCAATACTAAAGAATTGCAGTTTATATAATGTGTGCTATTGCCAAGTAGCACCAATAGTACCTTTTTTCTTTTTTTATTGGAGTATAATTGCTTCACAATGTGTTAGTTTCTTCTGTACAACAAAGTGCATCAGTTATATGTATACCCATATACATATATCCCCTCCCTCTTGGGCCTCCCTCCAGCCCCCACCCCCATCCTACACATGGAGGTCATTATAGAGCACCGAGCTGAGCTCCCTATGCTATGCAGCAGCTTCCCACTAGCGATCTACTTTACACATGGCAGTGTATATATGTCAATCCTAATCTCCCAATTTGCCCCACTCCCCATTCCCCATATGCTCATTCTCTATGTCTGCATGTCTATTCCTGCCCTGCAAATAGGTTCACATATACCATTTTTCTAGATTCCACACATATATGTTAATTTACAATATTGATTTTTCCCTTTCTGACATTTCACTCTGTATGACAGACTCTAGGTCCATCTACATCTCTACAAATGACCTGCAGCAAACATAATTTTCAATGTCAAAAACACCAATAGTATCTTAATTATAATTACTCACATCTGGCCAGACTTCAGATCTCACTGGACACATTTTCAATCTTACAAACATTAGGAACTCAAGGCTATATCCTTTATCATCATGTATAACCTAACACCTCAAAGAATCATTCAGTGTTTCCAGTTTGCTGGTTTACCTTCTGACAAGTTTTCTGAGAGAGATGGGAATGAAATTAACTTGCATTACATGCAAGATGCTGCCCACACAAATGCCAGAAAGGGAAGCAAAATGAACAGCCAGACCATATGGCATGAGCTGACAGCATAAAGAAACTAGTTCTGCATGAGCAACAAGGAACATCTTGAAATGTACAAGACATATGTGTTTTAGAAAGAAGGCTGAAGTGTTTCATAATAAAAACAGGACAAAGTGAACCATGAGTGCTGAAAAAAGTTTTAATTAAAAATGGTTTTTTAGCCTTCAATGTGAATATACAATATGCTTCACAGATGGATTTTTATATTTAAATCTTATCCAAACCAAAAAGTAAGTGAGAAAAATAAAGCTTCTGGAAATGACACAAGAGGCTAAAATGTATGTAAACAATAGAGGATTCTGGTACAAACAAACAAGAAAGGAAGAACAATCCTTCTGTCACCCATTTTCTGCTTGCACACTGCGTAAGTAGATCATATAACCCACCTTTGGTGCAGACACGTTTCTCCCTGGTTTAAATACATAACAGAAACACAGACTTGGGAAACGACCTAAGTGTGCAGCCACAGAGCAATGATTAAATCAACTCAGAGTATATCAGTGCATTATTAAATAGTCATTAAAATACATTTATGCACCACTGTAGAAAAATAAAGAAATGCGTATGTGTTACCATTAAAATAGAAAGGTACAAAATTTGTTTGTAAAAACAAATGACTGTAGAAATGCATAGAATATTGCCAGTAAAATGTACAAAATATTACAAGTTATCTCATTTTTACTTTCACATGAGTACTTTATAAGTCTTCCAATTTTTATGTATCTTTTTAAAATCAGAAAATAACATTTGAAAAATCCAATTAAAAATATTTCTAGAAATATTTTCCTAGAAAAACTGATATAAAAACAATGACTCTAAGTTTATTAGAAAATGTTCTTATATTAATCTTTGATGTCTGACTTGTGGACCTTGTCTATATGGTTCTGCTCTGGGTCCAAGAAAGGAAGGAATTATTCCTAAAGTTCACCGGCTATGGGCAAACAATGAAAGAAACACAGACATTTAGCAGATGAAGACATGAAAATTATGCTCTGTGTGTACACAGGGCCAATGGCTATACTTTTCTACCTTTTCCTTGAAAAAAAAAGTCTAAACCAAACAAAAAGCTATCTAAAGCTCTTCCAAATGCATTTAAACAGCTTGACGTTAAGCTGGAAAATCTCTGGCAATGATTTTAGTGTTTGAAAGTATCTTAATGCCAGGAATTACTCTTCTGTACAAAATATTTATTTTTTTAAGTTCAGCTGGGGTTTGAGCTTTATGTGAGATCTTTAAGATGGATCAAAAGTAAATTCAGGAATAGCATTTCTTATGAGGTTCTCTGAAGGTTTCATTTCAAAGCCATATTTATTTATTGTCAATGTTCCTTCCCTATGTGAAACTCTAGCTCCAGGCAACCAATCAACTTGTGATCCACGAACACACTTCGCAAACACTTACTTCCACACCTTTATGCATTGTTCAATTTTTTTTCCATTTAAAAGCACTTTTCTCTTTTCCCACCTATTCTAACCAACCCATGCTGCAGACTGGACTCATGTCCCTCCTCTGTATTCATAAAGCCTTTTCAGACAAGTGACTAGTTCTCTCCATGTTTTGAACCTTTACTACTCACTGACTCTTCAGCAATTATAGATTCTTATCTCTTACTAGATATTTAATACTTACTACAAGAATAAATTAAAAAGCAAAGATATCACTTTGCTGACAAAAGTCCATATAGTCAAAGCTATCGTTTTTCCAGTAGTCATGTATGGATGTGAGAGTTGAACCATAAAGAAGGCTGAGCACTGAAGAACTAATGCCTTTGATTTATGGTGCTGGAGGAGACTCTTGAGAGTCCCTTGGACTGCAAGGAGATCAAGCCAGTCAATTGTAAAGGAAATCAACCCTGAATATTCATTGGAAGAACTGATGCTGAAGCTGAAGTTCCAATCTTTTGGGCTACCTGATGTGAAGAGTCAACTCATTGGAGAAGACCCTGATGCTAGGAAAGACTGAAGGCAAAAGGAGAAGAGGGCGGCAGAGGATGAGATGGTTAGATAGCATCACCAACTCAATGGACATGAATCTGAGCAAACTTGGGAAGATAGTGAAGGACAAGGAAGCCTCGTGTGCTTCAGTCCATGGGATCAGACATGACTTAGCAACTGAATGACAACAAGAAGTATGTCATCTGCTAAATTAGAGTGAAAATTCAATGAGAACATTTAATAAGTATTTTTTATATTATCCAAAGTGTTTTGACATGCAAATGTTCAATAAATATGCAGAAGGATGAACAAATGGCTGGAGAAACAGACTACACAACTCTTGCCTTAGATCATAATATGACTTTGGGATGTCAAGTATATTCGCAAATGATACTATGAGAATGAAATGGTATTACATGAGTCCCTAAAACTTTCGGGGGTCTGAGGACAGAATTCAAATTCTATAGTAAGGCATATGAAGAAGGACCTTGATATAATGTCAACATACCCCCATTTCACCATACACCCTTGTACTCTAACCACAGTGAACTCCTGCAGTTCCCTGAAGATGCTGTGCCTCTTTCATGTCCACACAACCCCTGATGCACGGCCTCTTCTGAGAAAATCATCCACTAAGACCCAGGTGAAAGACTGATTCCTTTGTGATGTCTTCCTTCACTCATTAAGGAAGTGGCTGCTTCCTCTTCCATACAGCTTCCTCTTCCATACACTGACCCAAATATCACTCACATACATTTACAACATTTTACAACTCACTGTATGTATGTTTGAGAGGTCAGGATTCAGTTCAGTTCAGTTCAGTCACCCAGTCATGTCCAACTCTTTGCAACCCCATGGACTACAGCATGCCAGGCCTCCCTGTCAATCACCAACTCATGGAGCTTACTCAAACTCATGTCCTTTGAGTAGCTGAGGCCATCCAACCATCTCATCCTCTGTTGTCCCCTTCTCCTCCCACCTTCAATCTTTCCCAGCATCAGGATATTTTCACATGAGTCACTTCTTTGCATCAGGTAGCCAAAGTATTGGAGTTTCTGCTTCAGCATCAGTCCTTCCAATGAACCCCAGGACTGATTTCCTTTAGGACGGACTGGTTGGATCTCCTTGCAGTCCAAGGGACTGTCAAGAGTCTTCTCCAACACCACAGTTCAAAAGCATCAATTCTTCGGCCCTCAGCTTTCTTTATAGTCCAAGTCTCACATCCATACATGACCACTGGGAAAACCATAGCCTTGACTAGACGGACCTTTGTTGGCAAAGTAATGTCTCTGCTTTTTAATATGCTGTCTAGGTTGGTTATAACTTTCCTTTCAAGGAGTAAGCATCTTTTAATTTCATGGCTGCAGTCACCATCTGCAGTGACTTTGGAGCCCCCCCCAAATAAAGTCTGTCACTGTTTCCACTGTTTCCCCATCTATTTGCTATGAAGTGATGGGACCGGATGCCATGATCTTCGTTTTCTGAATGCTGAGCTTTAAGCCAACTTTTTCACTGTCCTCTTTCATTTTCATCAAGAGGCTCTTTAGTTATTCTTCACTTTCTGCCATAAGGGTGGTGTCATCTGCATATCTGAGGTTATTGATATTTCTCCCAGCAATCTTGATTCCAGCTGTGCTTCATCCAGCCCAGTGTTTCTCATGGTGTACTCTGCATATAAGTTAAATAAGCATGGTGACAATATACAGCCTTGACATACCCCTTTCCCAATTTGGAACCAGTCTGTTGTTCCATGTCCAGTTCTAACTATTGCTTTCTGGCCTGCATTCAGATTTCTCAAGAGGCAGGTCAGGTGGTCTGGTATTCCCATCTCTTTCAGAATGTTCCAGTTTGTTGTGATCCACACAATCAAAAGTTTTGGCATAGTCTAGAAAGCAGAAATAGATTTTTTCTGGAACTCTATTGCTTTTTCGGTGTTCAGCAGATGTTGGCAATTTGATCTCTGGTTCCTCTGCCTTTTCTAAAACCAGCTTGAACATCTGGAAGTTCACGGTTCACATATTGCTGAAGCCTGGCTTGGAGAATTTTGAGCATTACTTTGCTAGCGTTGAGATGAGTGCAATTGTGTGGTAGTTTGAGCATTCTTTGGCATTGCCTTTCTTTGGGATTGGAATGAAAACTGACCTTTTCCAGTCCTGTGGCCACTGCTGAGTTTTCCAAATTTGCTGGCATAGTAAGTGCAGCACTTTTACAGCATCATCTTTCAGGATTTGAAATAGCTCAACTGGAATTCCATCACCTCCACTAGCTTTGTCCATCAGATCAGATCAGATCAGATCAGTTGCTCAGTCATGTCCGACTCTTTGCGACCTCATGAATTGCAGCACTCCAGGCCTCCCTGTCCATCACCAACTCCCGGAGTTCACTCAGACTTATGTCCATCGAGTCAGTGATGCCATCCAGCCATCTCATCCTCTGTTGTCCCCTTCTCCTCTTGCCCCCAATCCCTCCTAGCATCAGAGTCTTTTCCAATGAGTCAACTCTTCGCATGAGATGGACAAAGTACTGGAGTTTCAGCTTTAGCATCATTCCTTCCAAAGAAATTCCAGGGCTGATCTCCTTCAGAATGGACTGGTTGGATCTCCTTGCAGTCCAGGGATCTCAAGAGTCTTTTCCAACACCACAGTTCAAAAGCATCAATTCTTTGGCGCTCAGCCTTCTTCACAGTCCAACTCTCACATCCATACATGACCACAGGAAAAACCATAGCCTTGACTAGACGGACCTTTGTTGGCAAAGTAATGTCTCTGCTTTTGAGTATGCTATCTAGGTTGGTCATAACTTTCCTTCCAAGGAGTAAGCGTCATTTAATTTCATGGCTGCAGCCACCATCTGCAGTGATTTTGGAGCCCAGAAAAATAAAGTCTGACACTGTTTCCACTGTTTCCCCATCTATTTCCCATGAAGTGATGGGACCAGATGCCATAATCTTCGTTTTCTGAATGTTGAATTTAAGCCAACTTTTTTACTCTCCACTTTCACTTTCATCAAGAGGCTTTTTAGTTCCTCTTCACTTTCTGCCATAAGGGTGGTGTCATAGTGATGCTTTCTAAGGCCCACTTGACTTCACATTCCAGGATGTCTAGCTCCAGATGAGTCATCACACCATCGTGATTATCTGGGTTGTGAAGATCTTTTTTGTACAGCTCTTCTGTGTATTCTTGCCACCTCTTCTTAATATCTTCTGCCTTTGTTAGGTCCATACCATTTCTGTCCTTTATCGAGCCCATGTTTACATGAAATGTTCCCTTGGTATCTCTAATTTTCTTGAAGAGATCTCTAGACTTTCCCACTCTACTGTTTTCCTCTATTTCTTTGCACTGATCACTGAGGAAGGCTTTCTTATCTCTCCTTGCTATTCTTTGGAACTCTGCATTCAAAGGGGTATATCTTTCCTTTTCTCCTTTGCTTCTCTTCTTTTCACGCTATTTGTAAGGCCTCCTCAGACAGCCATTTTGCTTTTCTGCATTTCTTTTTCTTGGGGATGGTCTTGCTCCCTGTCTCCTGTACAATGTCCTGAACCTCTGTTCATTGTTCATCAGGAACTTTATCAGTTTAGTCCCTTAAATCTATTTCTCACTTCCACTGTATAATTGTTAGGGATTTGATTTAGATCATACCTGAATGGTCTAGTGGTTTCCCTACTTTCTTCAATTTAAGTCTGAATTTGGCAATAAGGAGTTCATGTTATGAAACCTGTGACCCCACAGGAGACTTGCCTATGGGTGCCCGGGATTCTCCAGTGAAGGCATGGGTCAGGTGGCTTGCTGCAGGGTTGGGGGCATGGACTGTAGCAGTACATGCATGGGATCTTTTGAGGGAGGTCATCATTATCTTCATTACCTCCACCATAGTTTGGCCCCAGATAAGTAGCAGGGAGGGAACACAGCTCCACTCCACTCATCAAAAGAAAATTGGATTAAAGATTTACTGAGTATGGCCCCACCCATCAGAACAAGACCCAGTATTCCCCTCAGTCAGTCTATCCCATTTGGAAGCTTTCATAAGCCTCTTATCCTTCTCCAACAGAGCACAGACAGACTGAAAACCACAATCACAGAAAACTAACCAATCTAATCACATGAACCACGGCCTTGTCTAACTCAATGAAACTATGCATGCCGTGTAGGGCCACCCAAGACAGACAGGTCATGGTGGAGAGTTCTGACAAAATGTGGTCCACTGGAGAAGGAAATGGCAAACCACTTCATTATTCTTGCCTTGAGAACCCCATGAACAGTATGAAAAGGCAAAAAGATAGGATACTGAAAGATGAACTCCCCAGGTCCGTAGGTGCCCAATATGTGATCTCCACTGGAGATCAGTGGAGAAATAACTCAAGAAAGAATGAAGAGACAGAGACAAAGCAAAAAGAACACCCAGTTGTGGATGTGACTGGTGATAGAAGCAAGGTCTGATGCTGTAAAGAGCAATATTGCATAGGAACCTGGAATGTTAGGTCCATGAATCAAGGCAAACTGGAAGTGATCAAACAGGAGATGACAAGAGCGAATGTCGACATTTTAGGAATCAGTGAACTAAAATGGACTGGAATGGGTGAATTTAACTCAGATGACCATTATATCTACCACTGTGGGCAAGAATCCCTTAGAAGAAATGGAGTAGCCATCATGGTCAACACAAGAGTCCTTATGGTTCAGCAACACCTAGGCAAAGATCACAATCACCTAGAGAGACTCTTAAAAACTCTTTAATAAGTTAAATTTATTGTATCAGGATCTCCAGAGATTGAGAGGAGGAAACTTTCTAACTGCTTCCTGAGTGACTCTCAGTCAGGATTTGGAAATACTGAACTGGAACAGAAAAGCTTTACCAGCTTTAGACCTGGATGCTACATAATCACACTTTCAACTAATGAGTGGAATGTTAGGTATGTCTCAGATACTCTTGGCATCCTACACCTAAGTTACTTTCAAATTATGACAATTTCCAATTATTTGGAGTAACTAGATCACTGAATTCTTTAAATGTCATGGAACTCTTTACTACTAACCCTTTCTAGTACAACTCCTCATAAGTTATAAGCTGGCTAGCTTAACGTCCCTTGCTCTTCAATAGACTGGCGGTGTGTTCATAAGTGGGAGAATTAGCCAACATGTAGGGCCTGGGTAGAGAGAAGGAAAAACAAATGGCTGGAGATAGTCACAAACATATTGAAGAGTCTGAATGATGAAAACTAAGCCTTCTCCAAATATAGATGTGATCAATCAACGAGAACCAAGTATCACCTCTTAAAATCCAATATTAAAACCAATATTTAAGAGGAATATCAAGCAATAGCAGGAAAAGTTCAATAGGATATTTATGAGAAAATACTAATATTTGGTTTTAAGTCCTTACTGAGCCACTTATACACCCACTTATATCCCCACTGTGTGACCTGCAAGAGACACTTAACCCAAATTTGTAAAACTGTAGATTATAACCCTGTCCTACCTAATTTATGAACATGTTATGGAGAAATACAACAAAGATAACTTATGTTAAAGTGCTTGAAAATGGTAATAGGTATACAAAATACAAGTTATTACTTATCATAGAAGTCCAGTGGAAATAGTTTTTCTAAGGTTTTAATGGTTTGGTGGATTAAATTCACTGAAGTAAAATGTTCTTTTTCTTCCATTTTCCCCACATAAACACTTGGAAATACTTACTAACACAAAAGCTGGCATCTTCTCTCTCATTTGGAGAAAACAATTACCCCCTTGGGTTTCCAGTGGAACTGAAATTAGTTTGACTGTTTTAGTTTAAGATTATCAACAAAAATATCTCCAAATTATGCAGTTTCTATGCCAAAACACATTCTTTATTCCATATAGCTGTAGGAATGTATAATAAGTGAACAACTGCTGGGCCACAAAGGAGAGTCAGGATAATGCGAAATATTTTTAACTTATTCCTGTTGAGTGGTAGATTCCATTCAAGTATATCCTTTTATTTAGCAACAGAATATTACTATAAACAGGATAAATAGGGGCTGTACTAAATAATTGTTTCAGAAAACATACATGTTATAGGTAAGTCCAGTAGATAATCTGTCAGCCGTGTAACAATAACAACAATAACTGTAGTAACCATATATTTATGCAGTCCTTACCATGTGCAAGGCATTGCTTTAAGCACTTTCTATATGTTAACTACTTTAATATTCATAATGATCCCATGGGATTGGTAATAGTATCTTCATTGTATTGATGAGAAAACTAGGCACAAAGAAATCAGATAACCTGTCAAAGCTCACACAGTTATTAGGTGGCTGAAGTGGAACTGGAATCTAGAAGAGTGACTCCAGAGGCTGTGTATTTAATCACTAGGCTATTTTTCTGAGCAATGAATAATTCATATACAGTAAGATGCAACAGCTAAAATATAATCATTCATCAGCAATTTCCAAAAACAAACATATTTTAAAATTTATTTTATTTATATCTTAAGTTATAAAGGAATTTTTTGAAATTACTATTTTTAAAATTTAAGACTTCTAAAGAATTACATAGCAACCTGAGATGGGTCTACAGCTTTATGTGCATGTGTGTATGTAAGTAAGTTTTTCACATTCATAACAAATTCTTAAGACTTACAGGGATGTTCATCTGACTGAGATGATCCAGGGTTACTTCTGTTGAATTATGGAGATTTAACTCTAACTTCCAAATGGGGGTTTCCCTCATAGCTCAGTTGGTAAAGAATCTGGGTTGAGGAGTCAATCCCTGGGTTGGGAAGATCCCCTGGAAAAGGAAATGGCAACCCACTCCGGTATTCGTGCCTGGAGAATCCCATGGGCAGAGGAGCCTGGCAGGCTACCGTCCACGGGGTCCCAAGAGTCAGACACGATAGCAACTAAACCACCACCACCAGATGGGTAGATAGAGCCACTGAATCAATGGACATGAATTTGAGCAGACTCTGGGACATAGTGGAGGACAGAGGAGCCTGGCATGCTGCAGTCCATGGGGTCACAAAGAGTCAGATGTGCCTTAGTGACTGAACAACAATTTTAACTTCTGCCTCTAACATCCCCCAGATCAAAAGAATAGAGTTAATTTGCAAAACATAACTGTGCTAAGTCCAAAATAAACAGAGGACAAAATAAACTTCCTAGTATCAAAACTGGTTAATAGGACAGGCCCTCAAACAAGTGAGAGAAGCCACATATAAAGTTCAAGTGGACAGTACTCTCAAGGACTAAGTCATGTGTTTAGTTTCACTTGTAAAATCTACGGAAAACCTCTAGCAAAGTGCACAACATATACAAGGTTAATAGGATTCTAAATAATAAAAATAAATGATGCTAAGGTCTATGCCTGGGTGGATTTATACACAAAATAATGAAAGGGAAAGCGAAAGATGTCTACTTTAAGCATCTACTATTTTTTAGGTATAATACTAATCACTTTGCAACATTTACCTAATATATTCTTCATAGTAACCATTTTAGGTAGGTATCATTCCCATTTTGTAAAAAATAAAATTAAGGTCTAATATCTTCAGATGGCACCACAGAATAGAATACAAGGCTAAGAAAGGCTCTGTGGCTTAGCTGGTTAAAGCGCCTGTCTAGTAAATAGGAGATCCTGGGTTCAAACCCCAGTGGGGCCTGCTGGTGTTCTATTTAGGCTCTGGAAGTTGGTGAAGGACAGGGAAGACTGGCGTGTTGAGATCCATGGGGTCACAGAGTCGGACACGAATAAGTGACTGAACTGAAATGAATATTATACAACCTACATAAACTAAATAACTAGTAAACTTAAGAGCCATAATGAAAGAAATCTGATTTGGTCTTGTGTCCTGAAATAATTTTGAAAATTTTTTACATTTATTCCACTTTCTGTCCAATCAGATCCTCAAGATCTATCAGAATACTATCTCTACACTGACCTGGAAGTATAGCTACTACGGTTACCCTTTATTGAGCGCCATGCTTTGTATGAGGTGTTTCACATGCATTAACCAGTTAAATGAACTCTACGAAAACAGCTTCCACTTCACAAATGAGAAAATAAGTTCAGAAAAGTTAAGCAGCACAGAGGTTACAAGAAAACACAGAGAACAAAATCTGAAGTTCATTCAACTCTGCAACCAACAGTATTGTTATTATGCCAGATGGATTATTTTTAAAATTGTTGATTTCTTTTCCCAGATCATTTCCAAAAAATAATTAGGATAGTGCCTAACATGTGTCAAAGAATGTCCAGATTATGTTCCTACTTAATCCTAATACTTTTATGAGGAATGGAGGGCAATGTTTATTAATATCTTATTTCACAGGCTAAAAAAAAAGGTTCAGAAAAGTTGTGAAGAAAGCACTTTTTCTCTTATTCAGTGTTGTTGTCAATCTCCTAGAAATAGATGTTACTGGAAATGTATGTACATAAATCTTTCAACATTTTGTTTGCATATATCACTAATTTTACTGAAAAACAAACACACACAAAAAAACTCCAGTGAAGAACGTGTTTCACTGATGAAAATAAGTCTCTAAGAGGATACACCTATTCTCAAATCTATTACAGTGTTCAAGGTTTCCTCTCATTTCTGAACTATATCATAAACTCAAAAGATTAAACTTTTAAAAACTTAAACTGCAACAGAAATGTAGTGATGCTTTTGACAGACTTAAAGTCTATTTTTTTCCTGATAATACTATAGGCACCTGTGCCCTCTTGTTTAATATTTACATGGAATACTATTTTGCCATTCCTCCACTTTTAGCCTATGTGTGTCCTTTAATATAAAGCGAGTCTCTTGTAGATAGCATATAGTTGGGTCTTGCTTTATTATCCATTCAGCCACTCTATGTCTTTTGGAGAGTTTAATTCATTTACATTTAAGGCAATCATTGATAGGAAAGGATTTACTTTTGCCATTTTGCTGTTTTCTGTTTTATATTTTGTCCCTCTATTCCTCTCTTGTGATCTTCCTTTGTGCCTTGTTGATTTTTTGTAGTAAGATTCTTTAATTCTTTTCTTTTTTAATTTTGTGTGTCTTCTTTACATGTTTGTGTGTGTGTGTGATTATCATGTGGTTGGTTAAAATGTCCACTTCCCAAAGTGATATACAGATTTCCTATTATGCCCATCAAAATCCCAATGACATTTTTTACAGAAATAGAAAAAAAAAATCATAAAATTGTATAGAACCACCAAAGACTCAGAATCACCAAAGTGATCTTAAAAAAGAGCAAAAAAGCTGGAGACATCACACTCCTGATTTCAAGCTAAATTATAAACCCACAGCAATTAAAACAGTATGGTACTGGGATAAAGACAGAAAAAGAGCAGTGGAACAGAATAGACAGCCGAGAAATAAAGTAACACACACAGAGTCAACTGATCTTTGAAAGGGAGTCAAGATCATACAAAGGGGGAAAACCAGTCTCTTCAACAAATGATTAGGAAAATTATATATCCACATGCAAAAAAAAAAGAAAGAAGAAATCAAACCCTTAACTTACATTATACATAAAAATCAAGTCAAAGTGGATTAAAGATTTAAACATAAGACCTGAAATTGTAAAACTCCTAATAGAAAATATAGGGGGAAATCTTGACATTGGTCTTGGCAATGATCTCTTAGATACAACACCGAAAGCAAAAGCAATGAAAGTAAAAATAGACAAAGTGGAACCACGTCACATAGAACCACATAGAAAGGTTCTTCAGTGCAAAGGAAACAATCAACAACAAAAAGACAATCAATGGGATGAAAGAAAATACTTGCAAACCTTATCATCTATTATAGTACTTCTTTCATTGTAATAAGTAAATGTCAGTTTTTCCGCCTATGAACTTGGGTCAGGAACTAGGTTTTTGTTTATCTCTGGACATTAGACCTTCAATAACATTTGTTAAATGGATGAATACTCACAAGTTCTGGTTGTCTAAGGATCTTCACATAATTAAACTCAAAGTATATCATTCGGAGATAAATAATACTCTCATAACCCCAACAACAAAAAATTGAGTTTCTCTCTAACTTTTTCATTTTTGTAAATAAATTTCTAGCTAGTTAGATAATCTGGGATTGGGAGGACAATATCTTTCTTAATTTCTAAAAGGGTGTTCCTCAAACTAACTTTCTCTCACCAGGGCCTCAATAATAAGTAAAAAGCACAACTGCTTGGGGTCCACTACTCTCAAGGTGCTTATTATGGTCACATACAAATTAGGACAAGAGCAACATAGGTTTTTTTTGTTTATTTTGATCTGACTTCAAAAATCCATTTTCAATTCTTGAGTTCTCCCAAGTTTTATATCTTTAACTGATCTCTGGACATTTTCCTCAATCTCGCCTCCACCCTCGTAAAAACTGATCAATATTGAGTATATCCCATCTTGGTTTCCTGTTCACAAAAGTCCTTCCCATCTTCCAGTGTCCAGCTAAAAGGTTGCCTCATTTAATGCGGCTCCAAGTCTGTGGTTCTCTTTGTGGTCCATTTTAGCATTCATCATATCCCATCAAAGTTTTTGCAACCTTGTACACAATCTCTAGTTAACAGCATTTGGAGTTTTCTGAACAATCATTTTCTCTCCCATTTTCATGCTTTTATAAGTTCTGCTGCATCAAGCTAGCATACTCTGTGCTCATTCTTGTATTATTTTATCATAGAAGTTACCAAACCACTATAAATGCTGGAATATATTGTTTTCTTGTCTCTCTCAATAGATTCTTTGTGCTTATGGGAAGATACATTTAAAAATTTTATACTCTATATCTAACACAGTGCTCAATAAATATGTGATAAATGGGTGAATGAGTGGTTGAATGTGTAACTAGCCTAAGTTCCTAAGATAACATAAAAATAAACATAATAGTTGTAAAATGATTGAGTCACTTTGGAAAGCAATTCTTCAAAATGTTAAACAAAGAGTTTCCATATGACCCAACAATTCTACTCTTAGGTGTATATTCAAGGAAAATAAAAACATATATCCATCACAAACTTCACAAATGTTCATAGTACCAGCATTTTTCATAATATCCCCAAAGTGAAAGCAATGAAAACGCCCACCAACTGAATGGATAAACAAAATATGATATATCCATACAATAGATTATTTTTTAGCAATAAAAAGAAATAAAGTACTGACACATGTTATAACAGGTATGAGTCCTGAAAACATTATGCTAGATGAAAGAAGCCAGACAAGAAAACTCACATATTATATAATCCCATGTATATGAAATGTCTAAATGTCCAGAGTAGGCATAGAAACAGAAAGCAGATCAGTAAGAGTTGTGACAAGGGAAAAAAGGCATGGGGAGCAATTGCTAATGGATACAGGATTCTTTCTGGGGTGATGAAATATTTTATAATTAGCTAGTGGTTACAGTTGCACAACTCTGTGACTATACTGAAAACCACTCAACTGTATACTTTTAAAGGGTGCATTTTATAGCATATGAACTATCTCAAAAAAGCCATTATTAGGAATGAGCACAATAATGAGAATTCTCTCCTTTTGGTCCAGACTTTTAATCAAGGGCTTAATCTTTGAAATCAGAATACAACTCTGCTGCCAAAAACTTCCTAATCTACATCAATCAATTACACAATTATAAAAATGTTGGAACATTAAAAGATCATTCTAAATTAACCTCTTCCTCACCTTATAGGAAAGAAAACCGAGGTCTAAGAAGGATAGATGACTTAAACAAGGTTATATAACTAGTAGTGAAACCAGGGAAGACACACTCTCAGTCCAATGATTTAATTTTTTTCTTAGCTGAATTAACATTTTCATTCCTGAAATTCCTAGGATTTTTTTAAGAGAAAAATTACATTAAAAAGGAGACAGACCAATTTATCTTTCATATTGTCTAATAACTATTGCTAGGAAATATTAAAAAGGGGGTTAAGATGCCATAAACTATGGCATCTTTCCGCTTCTTTCAATGAGAAAAGGCAGCTATAAGTACTTAGAGGTTTTACTCTTGAAAGATAATACAACATAAGAATTCATCATAATAGTTAAGGAAAACAACAAAGACTACTCTTTCCTCTAGGGAATGGAAATAGACACTTAGCAAAAATGTTAAGTATGTGGAAATTTATATTTGATCCTTCAGGGAGATGTCAAATTTAATTCAGAGGAAAATGTCTCTCAAATATTTTCTAAAGTTCCCCTCTGAGACCCATTTTTTGGTGGCCTTTGTATGATAATGGCAAATATAGGTGCAAAGTAATATATATATATATTTTTTGGTACTTACTCACTCAGGAAATTTTCTATGATAGCAAATATTTTCTTTAAAGTTCATATTTGCTCTTTTTACCAAGGAGCCTGGGCTTCCCTTGTGGCTCAGCTGGTAAAGAATCTGCCTGCAGTGCGGAAGACCTGGGCTCAATCCCTGGAGAAGGGAAAGGCTACCCACACTCTAGTATTCTGGCCTGGAGAATTCCAGGGACCATACAGTCCATGGGGTCACAAAGAGTCGGACATGACTGACTTTCACTTCACTTCACTGATCTTCCCAGGTGGCGCTAGTGGTAAAGAACCTGCCTGCCAATGCAGTAGACAGGAGACTCAGGTTCATTCCCTGGGTCAGGAAGATCCCCTGGAGGAGGCCATGGCAACCCACTCCAGTATTCTTGCCTGGAGAATCCTATGGACAGAGAAGCCTGGTGAGCTGCAGTCTGTAGGGTCTCAAAGAGTCAGACATGACTGAAGCTATGTAGCACACCAAGAAGCAACGTTTAAATGGGGGAATTTTTCATTTGTTTCCATCAAGGAGGAAAAGATATTAAGTTTTATTGATGTATGATTTTTTAAAAAACCATCATTCAATGCTTACCTTCAAAAGCTTATACAAAAAATCATCAGAAAACTTAAAACCAGAGGGTAGCTGAGTGATTGTGGAGTCCAGTATTTTCCCAACTCTGTCAACATGTGTCTGCAGATGGCATTTCAGAGGAAGTCTCGGGAGATGGGGGAGAGGAATGGGAGGGGAAAGATAACCATAACAGCAAACACTGTTACACACTCAATTTAGTTTAGGAAAGTCTGGGTTAATCAATAAATATTTAATGAGCACCAAGTATGTATCAGACTTTCTATTAGATGCTAGAGCAAAGCATGTTTATGCCAGGATTTCTTACAGCCTCAAACATGCTAATGTTTTTACTAAGGTGACCATATGTAGTTTGCCTGAACAATTTACCACTGTTTTTTTCAGTATTACTAGCAACCCCTTTTTATTCCTGTCATCTTACCCATGACTCTCTAAGTTTGAGTGGTACACAGATTTTTCCTAAACTTACATGACCAATGTAAATACTTGTATTTACATTCCTAAAGCCATCTCTTAGAACAGCAGTCTACAAACATGGTTCAGGAAATGCTGACCTATTCCGTTCCCTCCACTGATAACTGAGGAAACCAGGACCAGAGATCTGTAGCCTAGGATACCTGGCTCATGTCTCTGATGTGCTTCCAATACATTGCAGATTGCCACAGATAAAACAATCAACATGAAGCTGAAAAGTCTTATTATTAGATAACAGGTATTACGTACTTTCTCCAAGTAGAAAAATAAATCGCCCAATTTACATACCAATTCCAACTTAAATAGAGTTCAACTCAAGTATTTTAAGATCATAACTATAAAATTAACCAAAGATGGAATCAATGAGAAAACATTATCTTGTAGTCAACTCTTAAAGTTTGTAAGTCAAGTTTATCATTTCCTGTTCTCTGCATTTCTTCTACTCTCTTTAATAAATACAAGGTAACTGATTTCTTTGTATCTTCAAAGCCTAACTGTCCTCAGATGTGTTTGGAGCCAGGGTAGAGGGGAGAGGGGGAAGAAGTTAATTTTATCAACCAACAACTTTTGAGTACAAAGAGTTATGCTCTAATATTTCCTCCCCTTTATGGTTCCCAGGTTTGTTTGTTTTTTTTTAAAGTAAGGTTGCTACTTTCATGGGCTATTTGATACCTATGAATACTCTAAAGAGATTAAATTACAACATAAATCCCTTATTCTTTATGAGTTTCTACAAGCTTTTTAACAAAGGCTATTTTCCGATTCTGGTTCCACCAAAAGTTTTGACTCTAGGAAAAAACAAAGCAAAAAAAAAAATCTATCTTTAAAAATCAGTTATTCATATCTGGGGTCACATTTGGCCATTCCTATTTCTCGCTATCTGTTAGGCATTTTAGGTAACTTAGCTAGCTCTTTTAGAGGAGAGGGAGTAAAGGATTATAGAAACTTTAAAAAGAAAGCTATATCTTAGGAGCTAAGACATTAATAGCCTTTTCTTAGGGAGCAAACAGTAGAAAATACTAGTTAAAATAGAGTTTAAACTCCTGGGAAATTCATCTCTGTATATGTTTTTTTGCCCATGACCAAGAAATGAAAATTAATAATAAAAATAATCTTAGACAAGATAACCAGTCGAGCAAATGGAAAGAAAATTACAAGGTGATGAAGGCAGGAGAGCATTTTTAGAGAGAATATGTTCTTGGATTTGTAGCTGGTGACATGAGAGACATGTGACAGGACAGCCTTCTTGTAATCAGAATGGAGGTTTTGACTGTGTTGCAGAACTGTGAGAATACAGCACTCTCTACTGTGACTGGAAAAAGAAGGCTTGCCCATGTTACTTTATCATTTGAAATAATAAAGTCTAACTACTGTGCTCAATTAGAACCACCTGATTAAAAAAAATAAAAGAGTACAGATATTGATCACATCAAACATTTTCATTGAGAAGTTGACAAGGACACTCATACAGTTTATCGCGGCTGATCTCAGAAGCTTTCCTGTGTACGAGAAACAGAACTACAGGCCTTTTTGTATAAGTTCCTGTATATCTTGTCCATGCTGTTCTCAAAGATGGGTCGGTGGGATTTTCCTTTATAAGAGGCTGCCCTGTTGGACCAGTATTCACCATCATCCAAATGGAGAGTGCCACGTGGCCGTTGAAATGAGCTATAGAAAAGGATATAAAAGATTAAAACAATAGTGAAGCAAAATGAGAGGTGGGATATAAAAATTAAATATTTACTAAGAACTTTATAGGCTTGATAACACTTTTTTATTTGTTAGAAATGAAATACTGACTTTTTAAAAGGCTAAGTTTATTTTTTAAACAAATAATGAACCCACTTCAATAAATCAAGTACTTATGATAGGTAAGACCTCTCAGGCATGTTAGATGTGCCATGTAAAACTGTTACGTTCTTGCTATTAAAGGTTACAAATATTTTAATCATCTATTTGGAATCTCAATCCACAGAAAACAAACAATTTCTTCCCTGACTTATCAGTCTCATGATTTTACAGTACTTGTGAACTGTGAAACAAGAACTCTTGAAGCTGGATATCTATAAAAAGAATCTGCTATTTCACCTGCAGTCAATCTGCCACATGAACACAATAAAAGTGGTCATGAAAAAAGGCACAAAGTGGCTTAGAGCCTGACACATCCTTAGAGCCTGACACAGTGTCGATGAGGATGTAAAATAATGAGAACACTTATACACTTTGCAAAACTGTTTGGCATGACTCAGTAAGGTTACATACACAACTCTAGCCAACCCCTTGGCTCCTAAGTATCCCAGCAAAATTCTTGCATGTGTGCACCAGAAGATATGTGCCAACATGTTCATAATCACACGCTTCGTAATAGAACTAAAAACTGCAAGCAATCTAAATATCTGTTTATGTTACAACAAAAAATTGAGCTGTGGTGAGTGCATACAGTGGTATAATATGCAGCAGGGAGAATTAAAGATCTACGGCTACATGCATCAACATAGATGAAACTAAAAAATCAATTCAGTGGAAAAAAGAAAACTTCAAACAATAAACAGTTAAAATTACATTTGTGTAGAATAGTTTAAAACAATGAAAATTAAATAATTCATTGCTTAAGGGTAGATACATGTGTGGTGTAACTATAAAGAAAAAAGAGAAGGGTTATCAGAAAAATCACAATAGCAGTTATTTCTATGGAAAGAGGTGCGACTTGTTAGAGGCATAAGGTTATGTTCTATTTCTTAAGTTGGATGATAAGTAAATGGGCACTCCTTTTATTGCTGTTGCTATTTAGGACACACAAGTCTTAAGTATATACCTCTGTTACGGTTGACATATTTTATAATAGCATTAAAAAATGCACTTCTGTAAATCGTGTTAAGAGGTGTCTCTATCTCCTGAAGGCTTTGCTAAAATGGGAATCTACCTCATATATTCCAGCAATCTTACTAGATTTTATCAAACTTTCTTTACACCTGGTACCACCTCTTTCACACTGGAAAATTTTGAAAATGATAACATGATTAACCTTACTTTTACTTTGTCCATTCAGTTTCAGAGAGATAATTAGCACAATTTTAAATAATGTTAGTATAATCTTTAAAATATTTCAAAAGGCCTTAGCCAAGTCTGCAATGCTATTGCTTTCATATAGTTTACACCTTTTATTAGCTTAGCTTCATAAACAGTCTAGCCAAATAAACACAAGTTCTTTCATACAGTTTCTCATAATCCAAACTTCTGCCTAAAAACAGTCACTCAAAACAGTTTTTTGGGCATTTTGAGTCAAATGGTAAAGAAATCACATACATAAACACATTAATAGAATATTTCTGCATATACTCTGTACCTCTGCAAATATTCTACAAGTCTAAGGCCCCACGTTTGCCTCTGTTCCCTCATACTACTTTCAGTTCGGTTCAGTTGCTCAGTTGTGTCTGACTCTTTGTGACCCCATGGACTGCAGCATGCCAGGCTTCCCTGTCCATCACCACCTCCCAGAGCTTGCTCAAACTCATGTCCATCAAGATGGTGATGCCATCTAACCATCTCATCCTCTGTCGGTCACTTCTCCTCCTGCCTTCAATCTTTCCCAGCACAGGGTCTTTTCCAGGGAGTCAGTTCTTCGCATCAGGGGGCCAAAGTATTGGAGTTTCAGCTTCAACATCTGTCCTTCCAATGAATATTCAGAACAGATTTCCTTTAGGATTGACTAATTTCCAAGGGACTCTCAAGAGTCTTCTTCAACACCATGGTTTAAAAGCATCAATTCTTCAGCACTCAGCCTTCTTAATGGTCCAACTCTCACATTCTTACATGACTACTGGAACAACTACAGCTTTGACTAGATGGATCTTTGTCAGCAAAGTAATGTCTCTGCTTTTTAATATGTTGTCTAGGTTGGTCATAGCTTTTCTTCCAAGGACCAAGCATCTTTTAATTTCATGGCAGTGGTCACCATCTGTAGTGATTTTGGAGCCCAGGAAAATAAAGTCTCTCACTGTTTACATTGCTTCCCCATCTATTTGCTGTGAAGTGACGGGACCAGATGCCATGATCTTAGTTTTCTGAATACTGAGTTTTCAGCCAGCTTTTCACTCTCCTCTTTCACTTTCATCAAGAGGCTCTTTAGTTCCTATTTGCTTTCTGCCATAAGGGTGGTGTCATCTGCATATCTGAGGTTACTGATATTTCTCCAGGCAATCTTGATTCCAGCTTGTGCTTCATCCAGCATGGCGGTACACATGATGTACTCCACATAGAAGTTAAACAAGCAGAGTGACAATATACAGCCTTGACATACTTTTTTCCCTTGACATACTTTTTCCTGGAACCACTGTTCCATGTCCAGTTCTAAATGCTGCTTCTTGACCTGCATACAGATTTCTCAGGAGGCAGGGAAGGTGGTCTGGTATTTCCATCTCTTTAAGAATTCTCCACATTGGAAAGCCCTCATAATACTTTAGGAGTCCCCATATGTTATCTTTTGTTCATTTTATTGTATTTGCTTTATTTGTTGCTGTGTTTTGTTTTACATCAAGTCATGCACTAATTAATATTCACAAAGCACAGATCTGTACTTTATGTCCCTGTTGTCCATAGTCATCAACTTTACTGCATAATAATGTCCTTTTCTGAACTCTGTATTTTGCCAGGCTAGTTCTACCACAATAAACCTACTCAACACAAATTTGAATTTCTATTAAGCCACTACCCAAATCTCAGAAAAGCAAGCAATAGTAGGGACGTTAACTTTGAAAATCATTGTGTAGGTTTTTCTGATATTTTAAATCTAATTCCTAATATCTATCATAAATTATTATATTTAATGCCATCAGGCATAGATTTGCTACTGCTTTGGTATTATTAGACAATACTTTTTTTTCATATCACAAAGCTGCTTTAAAATATCAATGCCATCTCAATGGCTTGCAATGAATAAATAAAGTCCAGTAACCTTTTTAGAAGCAACTGTGAACCTGGAAAGTTTCTGTAAAAAAAGAGCTGAAGTGGTCAAAACAGATATCCTAAAATGCTTTAAAAATCTTGCAGATTTTGACAGGGAGATATTTCTTTTTAAAATTGTAAAATTCTCACTTTAGTAGACAGTATTGTAGTTCTCTGGAAGGAACTGGGAATTGGCTCATCCTGTAAGTCTGAATTGCAAAGTAGAGATGTTTGCAAAACAGGTCCTAATATAGCCCATGGATAGGTGCAAACAAAGAACAGCAGAATCTTAAAAGCAACATTTACTTCTAGACATAGAAGCACTGGCTATCTAACTAATAGATTGTGAACATATTGAGTCAATTCTAATTTTCCATTACTGAGAACATTAATAAGCTTAAAATTGGTAAGCAACACTAGAACATCTTATTATAGTAATAGGCTTTTAAAGACCACACTTCTGTATTTTACTAAGAATATCTCCAGCATTCATTCATTCAAAGCACTCAAAGTTCCTACTCTACAAAGCATAGCATCAGTGTTATGTAACATAAAATGGTTATCTTCAAAGCAGGATAAAATTGCTATTTTATTAAATGCAGCATAGATATATTTTTTTTTAGCAATTTTCTCTTGCTACTTCAATAGGGAGCTCTCTATTTAATTATGACAATGCTATAAATTAAAAAAAAACACAAAAAAGAATAGAGACTAGATAATATCTGTGAACTAAGCACTTTCAAAATTTAAATGTTGTTAAGATATAAATTATAAATTTTTAAAGCCTTGCATATATTTAGAGAAGAGAAAGGTCTTGCGCAGCTTAATATGTACTAGGATACCAAGGGCATGACTAGGTTTTATACTCAGAAAAGGAGGAACTCACTTGAAACCCTGACAGTGTTTTTTGTATCAGTATGAAATGAAGACCAGGTACATACCACTTTACACACGGTATTCAGATAACATATCTATAAAGTGATATACATGAAAAAAAGGTCAGAGGGTAAGATATATGGCACACAAATGATATATATTAAGAACAGGTGGCAAGAATACACAAAAGAACTATAAAAAAAGATCTTTATGACCCAGACAATCACTATGGTATGATCACTCACCTAGAGCCAGACATCCTGGAATATTATGTCAAGTGGGCCTTAGGAAGCATCACTATGAACAAAGCTCGTGGAGGTGATGGAAATCCAGTTGAACTATTTCAAAATGCTGTTAAAGTGTTGCACTCAGGTCAGCAATTTTGGAAAACTCAGCAGTGGCCACAGGACTGGAAAAGGTCAGTTTTCATTCCAATCCCAAAGAAAGGCAGTGCCAAAGAATGTTCCAACTATGGCACAACTGCACTCATTTCACACGCTAGCAAAGTAAAGCTCAAAATTCTCCAAGCCAGGCTTCAGCAGTATGTGAATCGAGAACTTCCAGATGTTCAAGCTAGATTTAGGAAAGGCAGAGGAACCAGAGATCAAATTGCTAATATCCGTTGGATCATCAAAAAAGGAAGAGAGTTCCAGAAAAAACATCTATTTCTGCTTTACTGACTAAGCCAAAGCCTTTGACTGTGTGGATCACAAAAAACTGTGGAAAATTCTTCAAGAGATGGGAATACCAGACCATCTTACCTGCCTCCTGAGAAATCTGTATGCAGGTCAAGAAGCAACAGTTAGAACTGGACATGGAATAGCGGACTGGTTACAAATTGGGAAAGGAGTACGTCAAGGCTGTATATTGTCACCCTGCTTATTTAACTTATATGCAGAGTACATCATGTGAAACGCTGGGCTGGATGAAGCACAAGCTGGAATCAAGATTGCCTGGAGAAATATCAGTAACCTCAGATATGCAGATGACACCACCCTTATGGCAGAAAGCGAACAGGAACTAAAGAGCCTCTTGATGAAAGTGAAAGAGCAGAGTGAAAAAGCTGGCTGAAAACTCAATATTCAGAAAACTAAGATCATGGCATCCGATCCCATCACTTCATGGCAAATAGATGGGGAAATGATGTAAACAGTGAGAGACTTTATTTTCTTGGACTCCAAAATCACTACAGATGGTGACCACTGCCATGAAATTAAAAGATGCTTGCTCCGTGGAAGAAAAGCTATAACCAACCTAAATAGCATATTAAAAAGCAGAGACATTACTTTACTGACAAAGATCCATGTAGTCAAAGCTATGGTTTTTCCAATAGTCATGTATGGACGTGAGAGTTGGACCATAAAGAAAGCTGAGAGCCAAAGTTTTGATGCTTTTAAACTGTGGTATTGGAGAAGACTCTTGAGAGTCCCTTGGACTGCAAGGAGATCCAACCAGTCCATCCTAAAGGAAATCTGTCCTGAATATTCATTGGAAGGACTGATGTTGAAGCTGAAACCTGTTGTAAAGAATAGACTCATTGAAAAAGACCCTGATGCTGGGCAAGATTGAAGACAGGAGAAGGGGCTGACAGAGGATGAGATGGTTGAATGGTATCACCAACTCAATGGACATGAGTTTGAGCAAGCTCCAGAAATTGGTGATGGACAGGGAAGCCTGGCATGCTACAGTCCAGGGGGTCACACAAATGAGTGACTGAATAAATATACTGGATGTATGTATGATGGATGTATGGATAGATGTAAGTAAGGAATGTAGGAAGGAAAGATTCAAAATCCTGGAGATCAGGATAGATGATAGGGAGAGGCTTTAATATGAGGTAATAAAATCGTGAAAGCATTTTGCATCTTTAAAGATACAACAGAAAATAAAATGTCATAAAATATCATTAAAGCCATGAAGAGACTTCTGGTTCAAGATGCTGGAATAGAAAGATATGTGCTCATCTCCTACTGCAAGGGCACCAAAATCACAACTAGCTATTGAACAACCATCCACAGGAGGATCCTGGAACCTACCAAAAAAGATACCCCATGTCCAACGGCAAAGAAGAAGCTGCACTGAGATGGTAGGAGAGGCACAATCACAATAAAATCAAATTCCACACCCGCTGGGTGGGGGACTCACAAACTGGAGACCAATAGTACCAAAGAAGTTCTCCCACTTTTGTGAATGTTTGGAACCTGACATCAGGCTTCCTAGTCTGGGCACCCGACAAAGGGACTGGGAATCCTCAGGGAATCCGACCTTGAAGGCCAGAGGGATCTGATTATAATACTTCCACAGGGTTGGGGGAAACAGAGACTCCTGTCTTGGAGGGCACAAACAAAACCTTGTGTGCACCAAGACTCAGAGGAAAGGAGCAGTGATTCCACAGGAAACTGAACCAAAACTACCTGCTAGTGTTGGAGGGTCTCCTGTGGGGGTGTGGGTCAGCAGGGGCCCACCACAGGGATGGGGGGACTGGTGGCAGCCGTCTGGGAAAGCCCTGTTTTGGAGGTCACCCTTAACTCCCAAGGGATGGGTCACCTCAGGCCAAAAAGCTACCAGAGAGGGAGCAAACCCTTCCCATCATCAGATAGTCAGATCAAAGATTTACTGAGCAAGACCCTGCCCACCAGAGCAAGACTCAGTTTTTCCCACCACAGTCCTTCTCATCAAGAAGCTTACACAAGCCTCTTAGCCTCTGCCATCAGAGAGCAGACAGAAGAAGCAAGAATGACAATCCCACAGGGAGTAAAACAAAACCATGTTAAGAAAGTTAATTAGTATGAAAAAGCAGAAAGTTACATCCCAGATGAAGCGACAAGATAGTGTCAGAATAATGATAGTGGTTGATCCCGCTGTCAGAGGATGTCTGCAGAGGGGTAATTTTGGCCAAGATCTCAAGTTCCCTTTTGACTTCTGCTGAGAGAAGCTTCAAGGCAAGCAAGTGGGTAATTACTTTGAGTGTGATTCCCTCATATTTGAGATGGAAAGTAGAATGGGAGTGACTTCTTGCCCTATTATATAACTTGGGGATAATATCATAATCATTCATCCATGGACTAGTGTCTCCCTAATACACTCTCTAGTCTCTCCTGAACATATTTACAGCCTATGCATACACATAATATTCTAGACGACCAGGGATAGATAGAACTTTATCAAGGACAACTGTGGCTATCTTGTCCCTGGAATTTTATTGTCTGTCCATTAAGCAGTAAGTAAGATCTCAAGTACTCCCTTACTGTTTGCTATTATCAGAATAATGATAGTGAATATGATTCAGGATCTTGGAAAAAGAATGGAGGTAAAGATTGAGATGATGCAAGAAATGTCTACCACAGACCTAAAAGAACTAAAGAACAAACAAACAAGAGATGAATAGTACACTAGAAGGAATCCATAGCAGAATAACTGAAGCATGGATAAATGACCTGGGGGACAGAATGGTGGAAACCACTGCCACGAACAGAATATAGAAAAAAGGATGAAAATAAAAGAAGCCAGCCTAAAAGACCTCTGGAACAACATTATCACATGAACATTCACATTATAGGGATCCCAGGAGGACAAAGAGAGAAAAAGGACCTGAGAAAATATTTGAAGAGATAATAGCTGAAAACTTCCCTAACATGGAAAAGGAAATAATCAACCAAGTCTTGGAAGCACACAGAGTCCCAGGCAGGATAAACCCAAGGAGGAATACACTGAGACACATAACAATCAAACTGACAAAAATTAAAGACAGAGATAAAATATTAAAGCAACAGGGGAAAAACAACAACAACAAAAAACATATAAGGGAACTCCCATAAGGCTGATTTCTCAACAGAAACTTTACAAGACAGAAGGGAACAGCATGACATATTTAAAGTGATGAAAGGGAAGAATGTACAACCAAGAATACTCTACTCAGCAAGACTCTCCTTCAGATTTGATGGAGAAATCAGAAGTTTTACAGACAAGCAAAAGTTAAGAGAATTGCACCACCAAACCAGCTTTACAACAAATGCTAAAGGAACTCTCGGCAGAAAATAAGAAGGAAAAGCCCTACCTAAAAATAAGCCCCAAACAATTAAGAAAATGGTAATAGGATTACCTTCAGGCAAGATTTAATTACCTTAAATGTAAATGGATTAAATGCACCCAAAAGACACAGATTGGCTGAGCAGATGAAAATATGTGCATGTATGCACTTCCACTTACATTACTCTACTTGACCCCCCAAATTGTATGCAGTTATTTTATATTGTTAGGTTAATCATGTTCCCATTATGACTTGCAATTGTAATTATCTTTTATTTTTCATCTGGCTATTGATTGTGAAAACTGATAAACATCTTTTACTATTGTGATTATGTAACTATTACTCACTTAATACTACTGTATCATGATTGGTCAACAGAAAAATTATAGAATTCTATCTCACCAAAACTACCATTTAATAGAAAAACCTGTAATCACTTTTAAAAATCCATATGCATATCAGAATTACCTTGGAATTTTTTGAAAAAAAAAAAAAAAAAGACATCAAGATTTCTTGATAAATTATAGCAGTAGTTCTCAAACTTTAACACACATCAGAGTCATCTGAAGGGCTTATTACAACTCAGATTATTGAGCCTCACACCCAGAATAACTAAATGAATATGTCTGAGATGGGGTCCAAGAATTTGGATTTCTAACAAATGCCAGGGTATTTATGATACTACTCATCTAGGAACTACAGTAAATTATTGGCTTTTCTATAGAAATGTGAAACTTTAGGGAAAAAACTGGATGTTGTTTAACTTCTTTTACTATTCACATAAACTATACAGTAAACATTAATAGAAGTTTATTCAAACAAATTTACTGAAGACTGGTTACTTACAGGTCACTTACTTCCCTTTCTTGGATGTGTAGAAATGAGTCACTGACAAGAAATAAGATCTTATAGCTTTCATCATCATTAATTCCACTGTTGATTCCTCATCTAGAGATGTTAGTAAATATCACAACCATAAAATGTGTTTACTTAAGTAATGCCTTAAAGCTTCAACAAATGCAATTGATCATCATTAATAAAGGGCTTAATTTTAATATCTGAACTTTTTTTTTAAAAACTGAGCTCCTAGTATACATCAGAGACCTTGATACACAGTCAAAAACAAAGGCAGGCAAAACATCGGTGCCTTATGCTTAACACGAGGAGGCAAGACAGACACAGAATTAAACAATCATTATGAGATAAATACTGCCAATTGAAAATATATATGTGAGAGGAAATGGTAGGATAAAGGAAAAAATGACAGTCTAAGGAGATCCAACCAGTCCATCCTAAAGGAAATCAGTCCTGAGTGTTCATTGGAAGGACTGATGTTGAACCTGAAACTTCAATACTTTGGCCACCTGATGCGAAGAGCTGACTCATTTGAAAAGACCCTTGTTGGGGATTTTCTCCCCGGGACTTGGAAGAGATGAACCTGAAAGAATGACACTCGGACAGTCTCTTGCAAGGACTGACAAGTTTATTTCTGCAGTCAAGCCTTTTTATAGAAGCAGGAACAAACAGCTTAAAGTATACGGCCAGCAGAGCACATACAGGGTTAACACATAATCAGTAAAAACATTTCAAGGACAGTGCGCTCTAAGTGACTCATGTGCTTATCCCACAACCCGTTTTCTCAAGTAACATCCCTATTTATTACTAAATCTTGGCGCCGAGCATAACCAAAGGCAGGAGATGTTTTTCTGTCCACAGTACACAAAGCCGGGTACTTCTGGCCCTTCGCCATTTTCCCAAGGACTTTCTCCTTTTAGGGCTATTTTGTACTACACTTCCCAACAACCCTGATGTTGGGAAAGATTGAAGGAAGGAGGAGAAGGGGACAACAGAGGATGAGATGGTTAGATGGCATCACTGACTCGATGGACGTGAGTCTGAGTGAACTCCGGGAGTTGGTGATGGACAGGGAGGTCTGACATGCTGCGGTTCATGGAGTCGCAAAGAGTCAGACACGACTGAGTGACTGAACTGAACTGAACTGAACTGCTGAGGTCATATAAGGTATCTCAGAAGATGGAATAACTTGAGCTTAGTCTTAAAGAATGGATATAGACATTCACTAGATAAACAAGATTGCATTGGTTATTCTCTATATCATACTATAACAGAACCAAGGCACAAATTATCTGAAACATCATAATATACCAGGTCACACAAAATCCAAAGAATTCAAATCAGTATTAAGCAACATTTTTCTCACTTAAAACTGAAAGTTTATTCTTGTTCAAGGGACTTTAAATCTATATATTATTTCAAAATTTTTTTCCCATTTACTAGGACCAAAGACAGCTTTTTGGCTATGTGTTACACCTTGGTAAATTCATCAAGTTAATTTGATAGTGAGCAATGGTAGGAGATTAAAACTACAGTCAATCTGTGTTATTCAAAAACATATAGTCAAAGTTTAAACTAGTCACTTTGAGATTATGTTATAAACAATTTCATAATGATAACATTTATGTTGAGCATATTCCTACTGTTAGTAACCTGCAAAATATGTACAAGTAAATAGAAAACAGTTTATATAAATAGTCAGTTCCATAAAAGGACAACATAGCTAAAAGTTCAGGGCAATAGTTATAAATGGCCATCTCATGTTCTAAACATGAAATTAAAATTATTTTTATACTCTTTTCTATTTCTGCAGCCAACTCCCATCATAAAGTATCACCCCTTGCCTGATCTTTAGTTAGGACTAATTCTCAAGCTGGATAGTGATGCTAGAATTATACAACAATGTAGAGAATTTTCAACATCCATAAAACTGAAGAAATTTGAAATATATACAGAAGGTATTAAACAGAGAAAGAGCATCTCAGGACCCTGGTAATTGGTAACTGTACAATAGCAAATGTCTAAAATTTCCTGAAAGACAGGCAGTACGAAAGTTGAGAAGGACTATCTTCATGGTAGTACATTCTTTCCCCAATCCAGCTCTCAAATCCCAAATTATTAGAAGTAAAATGTCGCTTAATAATTTCTTAATAAGAGATTTTCTTTCAAGTGAATTTCATATTCAAAGGTGATAGAAGAGACAGGATAGTTAGCATGGGAAATACAATAACAAGTACTCTGATAACCACAATGAATATCTAGACCATAAGATAAAGGATTGAGTCCTGGGCATAGATTTTTCTGGGAAAAAAATATGAAAGAAAATAATTTCTCATTATGAATATTCTTTATTTGATTGTCATTATATTTCCCTTTAGTTCTTTAATCATAGCTGCTACATCCTCAGGCCTAGCTCGAGCTGTTTTTAATAATTCATTTTCCATGTGTATGGGTCACACTTTACTGTTTCTTTGCATATCCCATAATCTTTTGTAAAGAACAACAATTTAGATAAAAATTGCAGCAACTCTGGGTTCTGTCTCCTTACCTAGAGCTGTTGTCATTTGTTAGTGACTTGCCTAGACCTATGCCGTGGAGTCTGTTTCCCTTGCACGCTGTAGTTGCTGGTGTCTCTTGTTCTTTTCTTCTTTTTTTTAATTACTGTTTCCATTTTTAAGCCTGGCCTTCTAGAGGTTGCCCCGGGTCAGCACAGCTTAGTGACCAGCAAATGATTGGTCAGAGTCAATAACCCTATAAAGTTTCCATTTTTTGCCAATGGATCTATGTGTGGCTTAGGGAATATATTTAACGTTTATCTGGTTGACAAAACTGCCCTGGAGTTTGCTTTCTGCCTTAACAAGTTCTGACATTCATCCATGGACTAGTGGCTCCCTAATACACTCTCTAGTCTCTCCTGAACATATTTACAGCCTATGCATATACATAATATTCTAGATGGCCAGGGATAGATAGAATTTTATCAAGGACAACTGTGGCTATCTTGTCCCTGGAATTTTATTGTCTGTCCATTAAGCAGTAAGTAAGATCTCAAGTACTCCCTTACTGTTTGCCAGTAGGATCATTATTGTTTCCATTAATCCCTCTACACATGTCATTTCCTATACTATGCTCCATATAAAGTCAGTCCCCTCTGGAAGAGGAACTGCCTGTCTTTTGGCATAACTGCCCCAGAACTTTTGTGCCAAGGATCTGGGGGTCCAGGTGGGCCTTGGAGCTCCAAGGAAAATGGCATAGACTCCTAACACTCTTATAGAACTTCAGTAGATTTTCTTGATAAATGCTTCTCAATTTGTAAGTTTTTAGTCAATTTCCAGAGTCCTTAAGTCTTTTTTTTTTTTTTTTTTTTTGATAATTCCATTCACTTTTGTTGCTTTTGGAGGAGAGGATTTGCTGCGATCCTCACTCAGCCATTCCAGAGGTCCATGTGGATTCCCCTTGACCCTGGTGTCAGAGGATGTCTTCAGAGGGGTAATTTTGGCCAAGATCTCAAGTTTTGACTTCTGCTGAGAGAAGCCTTAAGGCAAGCAAGTGGGTAATTACTTTGAGTGTGATTCCCTCATCTTTGAGATGGAAAGTAGAATGGGAGTGACTTCTTCGCCTATTATATAACTTGAGGATAAAACAAATAATATCATGATCAGTTCAGTACCTTCTGGAGCTAATAACAAAGGTACTCTTATAAAATGTCTTGAAGCATTAACCACTCTGTCCTATTGTTTCAATTATGTCCTAAGGGTCCAAGAGAAGAGGCAAGGAGTATAATGTAATCTTAAAAATGTGTCAGCAGAACTTTCCTGATGCTCTGCTTAACTCTCTCACTGGAGGGGTACTAAAATAGTCTCAGGTGACCTAAAGCTTAGCTATTAAGATTGCCTATGAACTGGAAAAAGAACCAATACTAAGGTTTAAGGCAAACTTTAAATAGAAACAAGTGCTTTTCCAAATATGGTCCTTATATTACTTGCATTAGAATCATATACAATATTTTTAAAAATGCTGATTTCTAGGTCTCACTCCTATATATAAGGAACCAGAATCTATGGAAGTAGAAAGTAGAAATCTATATTTTTAGAAGCAATATCAGGCATATAAAATTTTGAAAATCAGACCGTTTACCAACCCTTTATCAACCCTACTCACTTCTTACCCAAAGTAGAATTAATTATGTGGATATAGAACACAAAATTGGAATGCTAATCCATATGACAATAATTTAGGGAACAGAAGTCTAAGTAACAATAATAAATGGTAAAAATTCTTCCTAAGGTATGTACTTTCTTGAACCTTCCTTTTCCTGTTTGGATTGTTTCTTCTTCAAACTCATTTAAAATACAGGGAAAGTAGAGTATTTCTCTAAGATTGGAAAGCATTAACTTTGGACAGGAGTTTACATTTATACTCTGTGTAATGAACACAAGGAAAAGTCCTCACATGTTCATGAAATACTTACATGAGCCTACCATGGTAAAGATCAGAGATTTCAGTCCATATCCCTGGTTAGCAATAAAACATATTCCATTATCTGGAACTTTTTTCCTTACACTTGTTCAGAAAACTCAGGAAGGTGGAAGACATAATAATCAGTGGTATAGCATCAATCAGTCATACAGACTCAGAGAAATTTTAGTTATATAAACTCAAAATTTACACATTCAGTTTTTAACACCACACTTAACGGCAATTAATACAGAGTTTTCAAAAGTTTTCATGAGATTTGTTAGTATAATTTTGCAAAACATTTATTATTACTACAACATTTCTGAAATTTTAGGCTAGAATAGCTGAATTTCTCCTATACTATTGAAAAATAATTTTTAAATTATAATAAATTAAAATAATTAATTTAAAATAATATGGACAAAAATTATGAAACCTGTTGTTTGGATGAGAGTTAATACATCCTGAAATAAATTAGGACTATGTGGATTTGCAAGACAGCCAAATACACTGTAAATTTTAAGTAGAAAGAAAGGCAACACCATTAACTGACCATATCTGTTTTCATTGAAAATTTTCAGTAATGCAAACATTAAAATATTTTACTAGGATTTTATATAGCTAAAATAAAATATAAATAAGTAAATAAATAAATATAAAAATTTGCCACAAATCCTGCAGATTAAAAACAAGGTTATTCTGATACTAACTATGAGAAGATCTCTGTACACTGCATTAGTCAAGCTCATACCTATACTCTGGGTCACTGTCATAGGCAGAGTCTCTATATAAAAGACCTCTTTTCAGTTCCAGTTCATCTTCTTTCTCTGGGTCTCGCTCATCCTGAAAAATTTAAAGATTTCCATTAATTTATTTTATAATTAAAATTACACCCATGTTTCTTTGGTAATTGTGATCCCCCTCTCCCAATACAAGAGATTGAATTAAATGCTGAATTTCTTAGGGAAAGAAACAAAAAGGTAAATGAGAATTTATTATTCTGTTAAATAAAACTAATATAGCTTTTTTTCTGTTATAGTATCACTTACACTGTTTATCAGAGACTAGCACACAGATGTTTTTTGCATCAGTGAATGATTAGGAATGGATACTATGTCAAGATACATAATAAAATGTGCAGAAGTGATAGTTCATATACTTTTCCCTGGTGGCTCAGATGGTAAAGCATTTGCCTACAATGCAGGAGACCTAGGTTCGATCCCCGGGTTGGGAAGATCCTCTGGAGAAGGAAATGGCAACCCACTCCAGTACCCTTGCCTGGAAAATCCCATGGACGGAGGAGTGTGGTAGACTACAGTCCATGGGGTCGCAAAGAGCCAGACAAGACTGAACGACTTTCACTTCACTTCAAAAAGATTATACCTACGCTCTGAAAAATAAGTATTTGGAAAAACTATGCAGATATAAGCATTTAGACATACCAATGACCCCCCAAAGAAGTGACTTAGCTTTATTACTCATATGCCAAAATGCAGTAACAAGCCGTGAGAAGCGAAAACAAAAGCAAAGTAGTTGCAATCAAAACGCATGGCTCCTCCCACTCCAGGCAGCCTCTTCTTTACTCCTGATAGACCCACTCAAAGGCAGAAGAAAAAGAATTCTAAAGAGATAGCTTTTTTTGTAAACTATGTCATTCACAGTAGTGCTCTTATATATATTAACTTTATATAATTCAGTATCAAATATCTTTCTCAACTATTGAATAATACTCTTATTCTACAGTCAAATAGGCACAGAAATAGAACTGATGGTAAAGGAACTAGTAAGCACAAATAGACTGTTATAAGGATTAGTATTAATATGTTATTCTTCATTTTATGTAAGAAATTTGTTGAATAAAGATTATGAAGAAAAGTGATTTTAAAAATTTGGTGATGGCATGAAATTAATTAGGAAGAGAGCATTCAGTTAAAAAAAAGTAGGGACTTCACTGATGGTCCAGTGATTAAGAATCCACTTTGCAGTGCAGGGGATGCAGGTTCAATCCCTGGTCAGGGAATTAAGATCCCATATACTGTGGAGCAACTAAGCCCACGTGCCACAGCTACTGAACCAGCATGCTCCAGAGAGTCCGCATTCTGCAGCAACTGAAGCCCACGTGCTCTGCAGCCTGTGTGCCACAACTAGAGAGCCTACGTGCCACAACTACTGAAGCCCTGGGCACTCTGGAGTCCACACATCACACTAGAGAGTCTGTGGGAGGCAAGACCCAGCATGATGCAACAAAGATTGTGTGCTGCAACTAAGACCCAACACAGCCAGATGAATAAGTAAATAATGTAAGCAATAAATACTACAACAAGTTTGAAAATCATGGAAAATATGAACATATATTTAGAATTATTATAATTTCCAGGTGAATTGAGCACATTACCATTATGAAGCAACTCCATTTATTTCTATTAATGCTTTTTCCCCTGACATTTTTTGGTTTACTTTTAATATAGCTATAATAGTGCTTGGATGATAAGTATTTGTACTTTTATTTTCAACTTTTCCTTATATCTTTTTCTTAAATACTATATAGATGGATGTTGCTTACTTTTGTCCAGTCTGATAAATCAATGAAGAAGAGTATATACTATATTAATATCACAGAAAATGTTATTGCCAGTAGTGAGTACAAAAAACATTACAAGAGAAAGTGCAAGGAATAAAAGAAAAAATGTTTACTCATTTCTAGATCATATAATAAATGACATCAGAAATAAACATAAATCAATATTCCTTATTTAATTTTGTCAGTACGGTTGAAAAAATTTTTTGACCAGAAGTAATAAAAACGTAGACTGAATTTTAAAAGTTTTTGTATGAAAAAATACAGAACTGCCTTTAAGATCTGAATCTCAAATATTCATTAAATAACCCGTTTTGAGCTGAGGAGACATGGGTTCAATCCCAGGGTCAGGAAGATCCCCTGGAGAAGGGAATGGCAACCCACTCCAGTATTCTTGCCTGGAGAATCCCATGGACAGAACAGCCTGGTGGGCTACAGACTATGGGGGTCTCAAAGAGTTGGACATGACTGAGTGACTGAGCATACACAGCACACTTACTATCCTAGACTCTGAGGACAGAAAGATGATTAAGACATGATTCCTGCATATACATGAAATAAGATTAGTTTATTCTGTGAATATATACAAGTAGAATGGATCGACAGGTAGAATTATTATGAGATACAATAAAGGACAAAATGAAGAAGACCTTTCTAATAAATAGAACATTCTAAAGCCAGAACAGTGTCTTAAGAGGGAGTACGATCACAGTCACTAAAGCTATTTCTATAGAGCACTGATACCTATCTAGAACCAAGGAGTTCAGGGAGGGAAATTCTGCCCCAAGAAACAAAAAGACTATATAGCCTTCATGGCTATTCTTTTCAAATTTTAAGACTGTATTTTGGGACATTTATTATACATATGCAAACACATACATATCTCTTACAAGCATCCTTATAGGCTTTTTTTTTGAAGATTAAATTGTGAAAAAGCAAAGAGGCAACAAACAACACACTTTATCCAAAGCTATCAACTATGAGTAAAGCAAGTATTTGAAGAGATATATCAGTCTCATTAATGCCAGAAAAATTCAGTTCTGGGGCATGGAGGAGGGATTCCCTTCTTATTTCTCATCAACATTCCCATTTGCCCACATGTAAACACAGATGAATGACACCAGTATTTGCTGAGTTCCTTCAAGGTATCTAGGACTGAATTAGGTACTTCTCATATGAATATCTTGTAAGCCTTCAATAACCTTATAAAAAAGGCACTGAAACTTGGAAAAATTAATAACTTACCCAAAGATTCAAGTTATTAAGTGGCAGAGCTGGAATTTAAACCCAGATAATTTACATTATCTTGTCTGCTACAATGCAAATAAGTTGGGCTATAAAATAAAAATCTCCATTCTAAGCCATTAGATTATTCCCCTATATGAAAATTAAGGTCAAAGTCTTTCAGCTAATATCTATTCAGTTAGTTTTTTAAGAGGGTATTCTGTAATAATTTAACCCAGAAGAAACTTTTTTAGGAATTCCATTAAGAAAAATTTTTCTTTCAGCAAAAGTCATTAATAAAATGACACTTTATTAAAAGAAGCTGTGGGCTCTCCTTCCCTGAAACTGGCAGTAAGTTAAAGATTCTCTTAAGGTTCCTATCATTGATGATCACTATCTTACACATGCAACTGACATCATACTTAGAACAACCCTGGAACAAAGAAATAAAAGGTATCTAACTCATGCTTGCAAACTAAAAAACTTAGGACAAAAGAAGTTCAATACTCTAAGATAAAGCCACAACTAAAAAGGTAGTCATCTCACTCATTAAATAGTATTTAATAAATTATACACCATCATTCTCAAATGAAATTCTCACATATAGTTAAAATACTTACAAGATGTTTTATTGCCATCAAATTCAAAACATTATTTAAAATGAATTGTGTACAAGGATAAGAATTCAAATAGAATTTAACCATTAGTTCTAATTTGCATTATCACCCTCGACAATTAATGGATTTAAATTTCTAAATCATAATATAGAGAAAATTTAGTTCAGTTCAGTCGCTCTGACTCTTTGTGACCCCATGAATCCCAGCACGCCAGGCCTCCCATGACTCAAACTCATGTCCATCGAGCCGGTGATGCCATCCAGCCATCTCATCCTATGTCGTCCCCTTCTCCTCCTGCCCCCAATCCCTCCCAGCATCAGTCTTTTCCAATGAGTCAACTCTTCGCATGAGGTGGTCAAAGTATTGGACTTTCAGCTTCAGCATCATTCCTTCCAAAGAACACCCAGGGCTGAAGTCCTTTAGTTTGGACTGGTTGGATCTCCTTGTAGTCCAAGGAACTCTCAAGAGTCTTCTCCAACACCACAGTTCAAAAGTATCAATTCTTCGGTGCTCAGCCTTCTTCATAGTCCAACTCTCGCATCCATACACGACCACTGGAAAAACCATAGCCTTGACTAAACGGACCTTTGTTGGCAAAATAATGTCTCTGCTTTTGAATATGCTATCTAGGTTGGTCATAACTTTTCTTCTAAGGAGTAATCGTCTTTTAATTTCATGGCTGCAGTCACCATCTGCAGTGATTTTGGAGCCCAGAAAAATAAAGTCTGACACTGTTTCCACTGTTTCCCCATCTATTTCCCATGAAGTGATGGGACCAGATGCCATGATCTTCATTTTCTGAATGTTGAGTTTTAAGCCAACTTTTTCACTCTCCACTTTCACTTTCATTAAGAGGCTTTTTAGTTCCTCTTCACTTTCTGCCATAAGGGTGGTGTCATCTGCATATCTGAGGTTATTAATATTTCTCCCGGCAATCTTGATTCCAGCTTGTGTGTCTTCCAGTCCAGCGTTTCTCATGATGTACTCTGCATATAAGTCAAATAAGCAGGGTGATAATATACAGCCTTGACATACTCCTTTCCCAATTTGGAACCAGTCTGTTGTTCCATGTCCAGTTCTAACTGTAGCTTCCTGACCTGCATACAGGTTTCTAAAGAGGCAGGTCAAGTGGTCTGGTATTCCCATCTCTTCAGAATGTTCCACAGTTTATTGTGATCCACACAGTCAAAGGCCTTGGCATAGTCAAGAAAGCAGAAATAGATGTTTTTCTGGAACTCTCTTGCTTTTTCCATGATCCAGCGGATGTTGGCAATTTGATCTCTAGTTCCTCTGCCTTTTCTAAAACCAGCTTGAACATCAGCAAGTTCACGGTTCATGTATTGCTGAAGCCTGGCTTGGAGACTTTTGAGCATTACTTTACTAGCGTGTGAGATGAGTGCAATTGTGCGGTAGTTTGAGCATTCTTTGGCATTGCCTTTCTTTGGGATTGGAACGAAAACTGACCTTTTCCAGCCCTGTGGCCACTGCTGAGTTTTCCAAATTTGTTGGCATATTGAGTGCAGCACTTTCACAGCATCATCTTTCAGGATTTGAAATAGCTCAACTAAAATTCCATCACCTCCACTAGCTTTGTTTGTAGTGATGCTTTCTAAGGCCCACTTGACTTCACATTCCAGGATGTCTGGCTCTAGGTGAGTGATCACACCATCCTGATTATCTGGGTCGTGAAGATCTTTTTTGTACAGTTCTTCTGTGTATTCTTGCCACCTCCTCTTAATATCTTCTGCTTCTGTCAGATCCATACCATTTCTGTCCTTTATCGAGCCCATCTTTGCATGAAATGTTCCCTTGGTATCTCTAATTTTCATGAAGAGATCTCTAGTCTTTCCCATTCTGTTGTTTTCCTCTATTTCTTTGCATTGATCACTGAGGAAGGCTTTCTTATATCTTCTTGCTAGTCTTTAGAGTTGTTCAAAGTCACAAGGGTAAGAAGTTGCAGAGCTGGCCTTGAACTAGGTTTTTCTAATTCTATAAACTGCTTTTTATTGTAAGTATAATAGAGGATAACAAATTCTAAAGGGAAGATCACTTAAAAGAACACTTAAATGCTAACTTTGACATATTTCTGGAGGCAAAGTGTGGAAAAACATGGGTAATGGTTAACTTTATGTCAAATTGGATCAGCCATGGTGCCCAGATATTTGGTTAAACATTGTTATTGATATATCTGTGGGCCTTTTATGGCTGAGATTAACATTTATTTTTTTCTTTAAGATATAATTTTATTTCTGGTTATAGAAACAAATGCTAAGAGGAGAAACAAAATATCCCAGTCCACATCAACAATAGATAAAAGAACAGTTAAAATAATGAAACACAAAAAGGTAGAAATTTTAAACATTGTTATAGCTTTAAAACATTAACATCTGGTACAATTAGAAATCACATTCAGGTCTCAAAATTTTTTTTTAAAAGTATGACTCCCTATTTAAAAAAAAAAAAAAAAAAGAAAAAACTGTATCCCATTTGAAATGAAAACACAGGCCGGCTCAGCTGCAGTGGGTTTCCCCCTGCCCAGGTGCCGGGGTGTGTGAATTCCTCCTGGGTGCCCCAGAGCCCAGAGCCCACATGCAAATGGTGAAACACTCCCACCCAGTGTGCCAGGGAACCTAATTCCCAGGACTCTATAGGACTCAACTTTCTAAAGCACTGATGATAAAACATAATGTGAAAAATAGTCACCGTAAAAAACAAACAAACAAACAAAAAAAGAACATCAGCCCCCTATTAACATCCCTCCCCCACAAATGACCTTTACAGGAAAATTCTCAGTCAGATAAGAAAACACAATTCGTGCTGGGTTTATCCCTCGCCCGTGTGTGCCCAGCTACCTGGGGTCAGAGTCGGACTGCAACCGATAATCAGGGATGCGCTTTCCTCTCTCCTCCCCATCCCTGTCCTGAAGCAGAAATCAAGCTGGGTCAGTAGCCCTCGACTAGGTACCCAGAAAGCCCATCTTGGAAGAAAGCTGGAAGAGGAGGAGAGAGGGGCCAGACTTAAAAGTGCTTAATTGTTAAATCCTATTTTACTTAAAAAAATTTTAAGTAAAAAAAATTAAAAAAATTTTTTTGGACAAGTTAACCCAGAAATTTAGAGGCTATGGTCTTAAGAGGCCACAGACCTGGTTGAATATCCTTTAGGCCAGTTAACTTCATGCACAAAAATTCCCTTTTGGAGTCACAGGCCTTGTTGAAATTAACACTTAAATCATTGGATTTGGAATAAAGCAGACTGATCTCCATAAAATGGGTGGGCCTCATCTAGTCAGCTGAAGGCCTTAATAGAACAAAGACTGACCTCCCCTCAAGAAGGAATTCCACCAGCAGACTGCCTTTGGATTTGAACTATAAACTCTCTGCTGAGTATCCATCTGACTGACCATCAGACTAACCCTCTGCAATCACATGAGCCAATTCTTTAAAATTTCTTTCTCTCTCTGTTATACACACACACATACACACACACACACACACCCCTCCTGTTTCTTCTGTTTCTCTGGAGAATCCTAAAACAAATGAGAATAAGAAACTCCTGATGCATATTACTTGGAGCCTTTAGCACTTCATTTTCAACAATGGACAGTACAATCAGATAGAAGATTAACAAGTAAACAGAAGACCTGAGCAACACTATAAACCAGCGAGACCTAACAGACATCTACTGAACACTCTATCAGACAACAGAAGAATATACATTCTTCTTAAATACAGGAAATTCTCCAAAAGAGACCATATTATGTTAGACCCTAAAATGAGGCTCAAAAAATTTAAAAGGACTAAAGTCATACAAAGATTTTTCTGGCCACAATAATTAGCTAATTAAATCCATTATTAAGAACTGTCAAAGATGGGCTTCCTTAAAACATTTAAGAAATAAATAATCTTACAAAGACTCTTTCAGAGAATGGTTGGTAATATTTTTCGACTCATTTTTATGAGGCAAGTGAAACCCTGAGGAGGACACCACAAGATAGGAAACTTACATACCAAGCACTATCATTAATTTAGATGTAAAAATCTTAGGAAAAATATCAGCAAATTGAAACTAGTGACATGTTTTTTAAAAATTATGACAAGAATTCTGTTCCAAGTATCCAAGTATGGTTTAACATCTGAAAATCAAGTAATTTACCACATTAAAGTAAGGAAAAAAGCATATAATTATCTCAATAGATACAATGTAGTAAAATTCATATATTTATAATTTAAATCTCTTAGAAGATAAGGAATATAAGAAACTTCTGTAACCTGACAAAGCATGCTCACAAAAAGTCTACATAAATCATCACACTCAATGTTCAATAATGATAGAAAACTTTCTTTGGATGGCAAATAAGCCAAGCCTTTTCTATCACCACTTCTATTGGACACTGGAAACCCTAGAAGTGTAATAAGGCATAGATAAATAAATAAAAGAAATAAAGATTAAAGAGGAAGAAATAAAATGTCATTATTTTCCGATTTTATGATTACACATAAAAATATCCAAAATCTACCATCTATTAACATTAATATGTGAATGTAAGGTCATCACTGGATACAGATAACTATACAAAAATCTATTCTAAGAAATCATCATACCAAGAATTAATAGACAATAGAATTTTAAAAGATACAACTTATAATAACATAAATATCAGACATTAAGGAATAAATCTATTGAAATACATGCAAGTCTTCTAAAATAAAAATGACAAAATTGGAAGAAATAAAAGATCAACATTTATTTTTAAAGTCACCATCTTTATGAATTAGAAGATTCAATACTGGTAAGATATCAGTTCTCCTCTAATCAAAGCACAGATTTAATGTAATCCCAATCAAAATCCTAGCAGGGTTTTTAAAACTGACAAGTTGACACTGGAATGCAGATAAAAATACAAAGAACCAAGAATAATCATAGCAATCTGCAAGAAAGAATAAAGCTAATGGACTTATGCCATAGGATATCAAGTTATTATAGACTTCCAGAAATTGAGAAAGTATGGTATTAATACAAAATTAGACAATTAAATCAATTAAATAGAAGAAAATTCAGAAACAGACTTATGTATCTAAACTCCCAATGGAACAGAACAGAATCCAGGACTATCTCCAAGAACTTACAGTGAGGAAAAGAAAGGCTGTTTAGAGAAAGATGCTGGATCATAATCATATGAGGATAAAATGAATCTTGATCCAAATCTCACATTATATATACAAATCAAATCCACATGCATTGTTGATTTAACGTGAAAGGCAACATGATTAAAGATTTTATAAATAGGAGAATATTTTTAGAACCATGGTTAGCCAAAGTTTTCTTACATGGGGTAAAGCAAGTGCTAACCAAAGCATTAACCAATGTACCAATGCAACTGAGCTACATTAAAGTAAGAACTTGTATTCCCAAAAGGACTCTCATTAAGAAAACAAATATGCAAGTTACAGATTGAAATATATTCATAATATAAAACATGCCCATCAGAAAATGTCCAGGAATGAAAACAAAAGACCTTAAGAGACACATGGCAACAGAGAACAAGTCTAATGTGTCTAATGTGTGCTCTTTGAGAAGCTCTATAAATGTCAAACAGTAAATACAAAGAAAACCACACATAAGTGTGTAATATTTAACTGCTAAAAATAAATTACAAAGAAAAAATATTTTAAGAATTGCCAGAGAAGGGAATTCCAGGAAGATGTTACTGGCACTGTGGTGGATAGAATAATGGTTCCCAGTGATATCCAAGCCTTAATTCCCAGAACCAGGGATTATGTTACTGTGGATTGTACAGATTTGAGGTGGCTGCGTGGGCGCAGGAGGGCCTAGAGGAGCTATCCCACGTTGAAGGTCAGGAAGGGCGGCGGTGAGGAGATACCCCTCGTCCAAGGTAAGCAGCAGCGGCTGCGCTTTGCTGGAGCAGCCGTGAAGAGATACCCCACGCCCAAGGTAAGAGAAACCCAAGTAAGACGGTTGGTGTTGCAAGAGGGCATCAGAGGGCAGACACACTGAAACCATACTCACAGAAAACTGGTCAATCTAATCACACTAGGACCACAGCCTTGTCTAACTCAATGAAACTAAGCCATGCCCGTGGGGCAACCCAAGACGGGCGGGTCATGGCGGAGAGATCTGACAGAATGTGGTCCACTGGAGAAGGGAATGGCAAACCACTTCAGTATTCTTGCCCTGAGAACCACATGAACAGTATGAAAAGGCAAAATGATAGGATACTGAAAGAGGAACTCCCCAGGTCAGTAGGTGCCCAATATGCTACTGGAGATCAGTGGAGAAATAACTCCAGAAAGAATGAAGGGATGAAGTCAAAGCAAAAAGAATACCCAGCTGTGGATGTGACTGGTGATAGAAGCAAGGTCCCATGCTGTAAAGAGCAATATTGCATAGGAACCCGGAATGTCAGGTCCATGAATCAAGGCAAATTGGAAGTGGTCAAACAAGAGATGGCAAGAGTGAATGTTGACATTCTAGGAATCAGCGAACTCAAATGGACTGGAATGGGTGAATTTAACTCAGATGACCATTATATCTACTACTGCAGACAGGAATCCCTTAGAAGAAATGGAGTAGCCATCATGGTCAACAAAAGAATCCAAAATGCAGTACTTGGATGCAATCTCAAAAACGACAAAATGATCTCTGTTCGTTTCCAAGGCAAACCATTCAATATCACAGTAATCCAAGTCTATGCCCCAGCGAGTAACGCTGAAGAAGCTGAAGATGAACGGTTCTATGAAGACCTACAAGACCTTTTAGAACTAACACTCAAAAAAGATGTCCTTTTCATTATAGGGGACTGGAATGCAAAAGTAGGAAGTCAAGAAACACATGGAGTAACAGGCAAATTTAGCCTTGGAATATGGAATGAAGCAGGGCAAAGACTAATAGAGTTTCACCAAGAAAATGCACTGGTCATAACAAACACCATCTTCCAACAACACAAGAGAAGACTCTATACACGGACATCAACAGATGGTCAACACCGAAATCAGATTGATTATATTCTTTGCAGCCAAAGATGGAGAAGCTCTATACAGTCAGCAAAAACAAGACCAGGAGCTGACTGTGGCTCAGATCATGAACTCCTTACTGTCAAATTCAGACTTAAATTGAAGAAAGTAGGGAAAACCACTAGACCATTCAGGTATGACCTAAATCAAATCCCTTATGATTATGCAGTGGAAGTGAGAAATAGATTTAAGGGCCTAGATCTGATAGATAGAGTGCCTGATGAACTATGGAATGAGGTTTGTGACATTGTACAGGAGACAGGGATCAAGACCATCCCCATGGAAAAGAAATGCAAAAAAGCAAAATGGCTGTCTGTGGAGGCCTTACAAATAGCTGTGAAAAGAAGAGAAGGGAAAAGCAAAGGAGCAAAGGAAAGATATAAGCATCTGAATGCAGAGTTCCAAAGAATAGCAAGAACAGATAAGAAAGCCTTCTTCAGCGATCAATGCAAAGAAATGGAGGAAAACAACAGAATGGGAAAGACTAGAGATCTCTTCAAGAAAATTAGAGATACCAAGGGAACATTTCATGCAAAGATGGGCTCGATAAAGGACAGAAATGGTATGGACCTAACAGAAGCAGAAGATATCAAGAAGAGATGGCAAGAATACACAGAAGAACTGTACAAAAAAGATCTTCACGACCCAGATAATCACGATGGTGTGATCACTCATCTAGAGCCAGACATCCTGGAATATGAAGTCAAGTGGGCCTTAGAAAGCATCACTACAAACAAAGCTAGTGGAGGTGATGGAATTCCAGTTGAGTTCTTTCAAATCCTGAAAGATGATGCTGTAAAAGTGCTGCCCTCAATATGCCAGCAAATTTGGAAAACTCAGCAGTGGCCACAGGACTGGAAAAGGTCAGTTTTCATTCCAATCCCAAAGAAAGATAATGCCAAAGAACGCTCAAACTACTGCACAATTGCACTCATCTCACACGCTAGTAAAGTAATGCTCAAAATTCTCCAAGCCAGGCTTCAGCAATACGTGAACCGTGAACTTGCTGATGTTCAAGCTGGTTTAGAAAAGGCAGAGGAACCAGAGATCAAATTGCCAACATCCGCTGGATCATGGGAAAAGCAAGAGAGTTCCAGAAAAAACATCTATTTCTGCTTTATTGACTATGCCAAGGCCTTTGACTGTGTGGATCACAATAAACTGTGGAAAATTCTGAAAGAGATGGGAATACCAGACCACCTGACCTGCCTCTTGAGAAACCTGTATGCAGGTCAGGAAGCTACAGTTAGAACTGGACATGGAACAACAGACTGGTTCCAGATAGGAAAAGGAGTACGTCAAGGCTGTATATTGTTACCCTGCTTATTTAACTTATATGCAGACAGAGTACATCATGAGAAACGCTGGACTGGAAGATACACAAGCTGGAATCAAGATTGCTGGGAGAAATATCAATAACCTCAGATATGCAGATGACACCACCCTTATGGCAGAAAGTGAAGAGGAACTCAAAAGCCTCTTGATGAAAGTGAAAGTGGAGAGTGAAAAAGTTGGCTTAAATTCAACATTCAGAAAACGAAGATCATGTCATCTGGTCCCATCACTTCATGGGAAATAGATGGGGAAACAGCGTCAGACTTTATTTTTCTGGGCTCCAAAATCACTGCAGATGGTGACTGCAGCCATGAAATTAAAAGACGCTTACTCCTTGGAAGGAAAGCTATGACCAACCTAGATAGCATATTCAAAAGCAGAGACATTACTTTGCCAACAAAGGTCCGTCTAGTCAAGGCTATGATTTTTCCAGTGGTCTTGTATGGATGTGAGAGTTGGACTGTGAAGAAGGCTGAGCACCGAAGAATTGATGCTTTTGAACTGGGGTGTTGGAGAAGACTCTTGAGAGTCCCTTGGACTGCAAGGAGATCCAACCAGTCCATTCTGAAGGAGATCAGCCCTGGGATTTCTTTGGAAGGAATGATGCTGAAGCTGAAACTCCAGTACTTTGGCCACCTCATGCGAAGAGCTGACTCATTGGAAAAGACCCTGATGCTGGGAAGGATTGGGGGCAGGAGGAGAAGGGGACGACATAGGATGAGATGGCTGGATGGCATCACTGACTCGATGGACGTGAGTCTGAGTGAACTCCGGGATTTGGTGATGGACAGGGAGGCCTGGCGTGCTGAGATTCATGGGGTTGCAAAGAGTCGGACAGGACTGAGTGACTGAACTGAACTGAACTGAACTGTACAGATTTGATTAAGGTTAAGGATCTTGATAAGAGGAGATTACCTTGCATTATTTGGGTGGACCCAATCTAATCAATCATATGTGAGAGTTGGACCCTATAGAAGGCTGAGTATCCCTTGGACTGCAAGGAGATCAAACCAGTCAATCCAAAAGGAAATCAACTCTGAATATTCACTGGAAGGAGTGATGCTGAAGCTGAAGCTCCAATATTTTGGTCACCTGAGGCGAGGAGCCGACCGTCTTTTCTCAATTGGAAGAGACTCTGGTACTGGGAAAGATTAAGGGCAGAAGAAGAGGATGACAGAAGATGAGATGGTTGGATGGCATCGCCGACTCAGTGGATATGAGTTTGAGCAAACTCTGGGAAACAGTGAAGGACAGGGAAAGCCTGGTGTGCTTCAGTCTGTGGGGGTCACAAAGAGTCGGACAGGACTTAGCAACTGAACAACAACAATGTAATCAAATGATTTGTTAAAAGCAGAGAAACCTTTTATGGCTATGGTTAGACAGAGGGAAATGTGACTAAGAATAAGGATCAGGGAGATGGAATTGTTCCTGGCTTTGCAAATGGAGGAAAGTGGCCACAAGCCAAGAAATGTGGGTGGTTGCCAGAAGCTGGAAATAGTAAGGAAATGGGTCTTCCCTGGAAACTCTAGAAAGAAAACAGATACCTTGATTTTGGCCCCATAAGACCCATTTTAAAACTCAGGTCTACAGAAATGTAAGATAATTAATTTCAGTCACCAAATTTATGATAATTTGTTATGGCAGCAAGAAAAAACAAATATACAGAGGTATAAATCACCTCATAAGAACAAATAGAAGTTGTTTTGAGGTTAGATGGAATAATTCATGGCAGACCAATGCTATTGCTAAAAACTAGAAAAGCCAGAAAAAAATAAAAATTTACATTTTTTAAACATATTAGGTGCAGAAACAATGAAGACTAGAGATACTAAAATTTCAGAGGATAGAATCTTTCAAAAGTGGACTAATGATCTATAGCTCTATTTTTCCTCAAAGCATTTATACATTCTGAGCATGGACAAGAGGTGAAGAATCAGGGCTTATATTATGACAAGGGTCGCTGCTGTGACACAGAGAAACTAACAAAGCTTTTGATGGCTATAGGGAAATGGAGTGATGAAACTAGTGATGAAACTGACATACAGCCAGTTTCTCAATCATGACTTCTACTGATTTATAAAGCTGTATGGGACTGCTAGGTAGATAACTCAAAAGTATCTGAAAAGTAGAGCAGATATTAGTGCAGTATTACGGTGCTTAAGAAATAAAGATATACCAGGGCAAGAAGCCTTGAAAATACAAGAAGCAAAATCCATAGAAGTAATATTGACATTTGAGGAACTGTATTCTTAACCTGAAGACTCAACAATCTGGACTAATGAGGATAAAAAAACTTGGTCCTGGCTTAAGCACAGGTTATTTCTGGGGGACAGAGCACCCAGCAGAATTGTTTCATGAAACACACTAGGCTAGAGAGGTAAAACTGAAGACTCGAAGAGCCTCAAACACAGAAAAGGTCCTTATTAAGGTATTTACTAGATTTTGAAGGTGTGCTAGGTATAAATCAGGTAACTTCAAAATAACAAAAGAGTTTCACTCAAAAGCTCAGGTGGGGGAAAGAAAAACCACAGGGGGCCAATTTGAGAACAGTGAAATTGGAAAAAGTTTTCCTACTTCCATAGTGATGAGTACAAATGGTTTACAGTAAATTCTGAAGGGGCTGGAGCAGTCTGGGATCCATTAACTTTCAAAACTAACATCCCAAAGTCACCTGTCAAGATAAAACTTTACACTGAATAAAAACATCTGGGAAAAGAATCTAAATTGATCAGGGAAATAAAATTAAAATAAGAAAAATTCTATATAAAAGTTGGAAAGAGAAAATCAGGAAATCTAAATTGCCATATTTTCAAACAAATGACCAAAACAGAAAAAGAAGAGCTCTCAATCTACAAAGTTAGAAAAGTAAATCTAAATCATATGTCCTTCTAAAATTTAAGGAAAAAATAAATTTGCACACACACAAATCATCATAAGTGGGTTAAGCTTCATAAAGTTTTTTAAGAGGGGGGGAAAAAAGACCAAATAAGAGCCCTCGACAAAAGCATGCCAGGAAAGATATGTTTGCAAAACAGATAAAAAATATTAAATTATCTATGCCCTCATGACAGACAGTTGACTTACCAAGAGTAAGTGGTCTTACAGGAGAACAACACAGAAACTTCTACATCTTTTATGATCTAGCCTTGGAAGTCATACATTATAATTTCTGAAACAGTCTGTTGTTTACACAGATCAGCCCTATTCAGGCACAGTGGGAGGAAATCACACGTTAATCACTTACACACGGAACTAACACTAATTGAAGGATAGAAGGGACAGAGTATAGTATACAATATGTTCTATGACAAGGTAGGTAAGTACAATTGTTCAAAAGTAGATGAGATAAAAATGTGGAAGGCATATGTTTTAAAAAAAATTAACTGTTTTTGGGTCATCTTTGGTGGTAGTTTGTTATTTTTGTCCTGAGAACATTTTGCTGAGAAAGCAAACAAGGACTTGTGTTATATTCTTTTTATATTGTATGTTTTATCTTATATATATGTATATTTTTATATTCTCTGGTATCTTTGAGAAATGAGACTTGATGTGGGAAATAAGGAGACACATATAAGATATACTGCATTGGCCATAATGCTCGTTTGTTACAGAAAAAAATCCTAAACAAACTTTCTGGCCAACCCAATAAATTAAGGGGAAGAATCTGTGATCCTAATTTAGAATCTGAATATATGAAGTATCATTTGTTTAAAAATATGTCTTTTCTAGTTCTGCCCGATGAAAACACCTAAAAAACAATGACCAATTCTGTAGCATGAACACCACTAGCACACAAGTTTTGTTCTGAAAATATAACTGCCCATCAAAACAAACTAGAATTTCTTAGAGAAATGGCTGCCATCAGATCTAGGTGAGGGAATGTGCAAGACGAGCCTGGAACTGTTACAGCCTACCAAGGTCACATCCAAAAGACTTGGGAGCCAACACGAAGAGCTTCCCATTGCCCAAAGTTACGCTCATTAAATAAATACTGTAACTCCACTTATATGCATTAATCACATATAATGTATATGTGTTTGTGTGTGTCTGTGTATGTGTGTGTGTGTGTATATATATATGTATATATATAAAATCCAAAATACACAAAGCTCAAATTGTTAGAACAGGGAAATTAAAATAAGCAAATTACAATGGGAGATTTTTAAAAACTGTTCTCTCAGTATCTGATAGAATTAACAGACAAGAAAAAATCAGTAAGGATAAAGAAAAACTGAACCATATTAACAAACCTGACCTAGTTGTCAAGAACACTAAACTCAACAAAAAGATATTATGTGTTTTTTTTCTAAAATGCACTTGGAAGAAAAATGGACCACATATTGAGCATAAAAGAGATCTCAAAAGTTTCAAAAGACTGAAAACTCACGTGTATTCAAGCTACAGTAGAATGAAGCAAAATTTTCTTAAAAAAGAAAAAACAGACTCTTTCCACACCAAAAATGTTTGGGAATCTAGCAATATACTTTTAAATATCCGAAGGATAAAAGAAAAATTACAATGGAAATGGTAGCAAAAATATGACATTGATTAGATGGTTATGAAATCTATAGTTTTAATTAAATACATGTAAGCAACAGTTAGAACTGGACATGGAACAACAGACTGGTTCCAAATAGGGAAAGGAGTACGTTAAGGCTGTATATTGTCACCCTGCTTATTTAACTTCTATGCAGAGTACATCATGAGAAACACTGGGCTGGAAGAAGCACAAACTGGAATCAAGATTGCCAGGAAAAATATCAATAATCTCAGATATGCAGATGACACCACCCTTATGGCAGAAAGTGAAGAGGAACTCAAAAGCCTCTTGATGAAAGTGAAAGTGGAGAGTGAAAAAGTTGGCTTAAAGCTCAACATTCAGAAAACGAAGACCATAGCATCTGGTCCCATCACTTCATGGGAAATGGATGGGGGAACAGTGGAAACAGTGTCAGACTTTATTTTTGGGGGCTCCAAAATCACTGCAGATGATGATTGCAACCATGAAATTAAAAGACGCTTACTCCTTGGAAGAAAAGCTATGACCAACCTAGATAGCATATTAAAAAGCAGAGACATTATTTTGCCAACAAAGGTCCGTCTAGTCAAGGCTATGGTTTTTCCAGTGGTCATGTATGGATCTGAGAGTCGGACTGTGAAGAAGGCTGAGTGCCGAAGAACTGATGCTTTTGAACTGTGATGTTGGAGAAGACTCTTGAGAGTCCCTTGGACTGCAAGGAGATCCAACCAGTCCATTCTGAAGGAGATCAGCCCTGGGATTTCTTTGGAAGGAATGATGCTAAAGCTGAAACTCCAGTACTTTGGCTACCTCATACCAAGAGTTGACTCACTGGAAAAGACACTGATGCTGGGAAGGACTGGGGGCAGGAGCAGAACGGGATGACAGAGGATGAGATGGCTGGATGGCATTGAGTTTGAGTGAACTCCGGGAGTTGGTGATGGACAGGGAGGCCTGGCGTGCTGCAATTCATGGGGTCACAAAGAGTCAGACACGACTGAGCTACTGAACTGAACTGAACTGATACAATAGGAAAAAGCCTAAATTTCATGATGTGAATAATCACTGAAAGTTTCTAAGAGAAAGAACAGCAAATTAACTGCAAAGAAAGAAGGAAGTGATATAGACCAAAAATTAATAATGTAGGAAAAATATATACAACAGAGCCAATAAAACCAAAAGTTGATTTTTCAGGGGAAAAAAGTAACAAATCTCATTATTCCTTTGTAAGACTGACTTCTCAGTTGCTTATAATAATCTCTAATTTATTATCATCATATAAAAGTGATTTTAAAAAAAGAATAGCAAACATTATTAAACACTTTCTATATGCCTGTGCCATTCTAAATATGTTATATATACCAATTCTACTAATACCAGAAACCTATCAGGAAACTGGAATAGAACAGTACTTGCTGAACAGACTGGTTCCAGACAGAGCCTCCATAAAATAGCACACAGTCCTAGTTGCAGGCATACAGTAGCAATTTATTTATTAAATTTGTTAAACTTACTAATAAGCTTCAAAATTTTAATATTTAAACCATACTATTCCCTGGAAAATCATATACCCTTCTTGATTTATTCTTTCATTATATTATTTTCACAAATCTCACTCTAAATTGTCATTCTTTCCACAAGCCAACTGACTACTTAATGCTATCAAATTCATTTCCTAAGAAAAACACTGATTATATACTGATCACACAAGAAGAGGTTGCCAGTTAGCAGTGGGTATATGTGCTTTGTTTGGACCACAAAATGTTTTGTTTTAATGTGAATTAAAGACAACAAATTTATATAAAAATGAATACTTTTAAAAAATAATTGGAAGATCTGGCAACATTGTGCCTGAATTCCTATATGGCAACACTTTTATCTAGAGCTGAGTAGTGGTTTTCTCATCCAGAGAGGTTACAGACTTTCCCTATTGGTCACAGTACTCAACACCTACCCTAACTCTTGAATGCATCTGACTCCATGACTCCTGGATTTCAGGATAAAAGTCTATGCTTCCTATTCTGTTTTTCCCACAATTTGGCCCAACAAGAACCTTTCAGTTTAACTGGATTATACCTCACAGTTTCCAGAATGAGTTTTATGTAAAAACATGAATTTCTAGACAGTATAGGCTGATAGGATTACATCACACTCTTATTTGTGCCAAAGGCACCGGAAATTGGGGTTTCAGATGCTATAACAGAAGAACTGGGGTCTTTTTGTTGAAATGATTTTAGATTTTCTTGAAAAAATGTTTAAGTCAAAATGTCGAGAGTCTTCTCCTTACTCAACTGGGTTTTATTTCCAACGGGATCTTTCATGATCACTAACTTTCATTAACTTGTTTGAGACGGGTTCTCTTCATTTGTAAATGATTGTCAAATTTCTGATACAATATGTTTTACTCTCCTCTCTATTAATAAAACATTTAAGGATTTATGAAGGACCTTTTTACTGCCCCAGAAGAGGTTGATATTTAAATTCTTTGTGAAATAAAAACTTTTTATTTACTTTAAAAAATTCTTTGTGATGTAATTTTTTAAAAAACCCCAAAAACCTAATGTTTGTATTCAAGACGGTATAGCTTTGTCTGTGAGTCTCTTTCAGGCAGGACCAACATGAACTTTGGCCTGATCTGTATTTAGGGAGTGTGTTTTAGTGCGCAGTTTGCAACGTGTGCCTCTGGTATGCTGCTGTTTGTTTCTGAACATGGATCTTGTGTTTGCATGTTTCCACATGTTCATGCTTAGGCATATTGTTAGATATATGTATAAGATTGTATGTATTCTTAGAGCTTAGTGTTCAAGATCAAAGAGTATTAATATAAATTTAAATCTTGGCTCCAATCATCCTAAGTAGCTATGTGACCTTATATGGAAGTCATAACTTTTCAGAGGCTCAGTTTCTCATCTGTGAAATAGTACTTCTTAATAGTACTCACTTTGTAAAATTATTATGAGGATAAAATGGAATAATAAATACATGCATGGTGTCTGGCCATGTGAATGTTTAATAAAGTTATTATTCTTATGTAACCAATTTCAGTTTTTCTCTGGAAAAACAATAACATTTCCTACTTATGCTTTTTATTCTTATTCTTCATCATATACTGTGCCACACTACTTTTTTAATCTTTCATATTTTTTTTTGGTTTAAAAATAATAACTGAATTACATAAGTTCCTTATGGAAAACTTGATTTCACGAAAATATCCCCAGTGCTTTGCATAGTCCAAGCAACAGAGGATGCAGATACTTGATGAAAATGTTCAATATATACCACAAGAAAGAACTGAGGCAAAAAAAAAAAAAAAGAATAATTTGAAGAACTTGTGTTCAGACTGCTCTTAATGTAAAACAATTTAAGATACTGAGATTTAGTATACCATGTAAGTCAACATGAGCAACCTTACTGCCTTCCACTCAAGAAAGGCAGGCCAGGGACAAAGACAAATTAAAGGAATTAAAAGAAGTGATGCTAAGGTCTTTTACTTTCGAGTAGGAAGGGGCTGTTTGTGTGTGTATGTGTATGTGCATGTATATGTATACTTACATTGCTTTTGTTTAAAGGCATTAGAAAGCTGCTTAAACAACACTGTGAGTAGTGCCAAGATTCCTGAGGGGAGGGGTGAGTTAACAGCCTACAGCTGTTATTTTCCTAGGGGCATTTGTGAATTCTGAGAACAGAACAAAAAGTTGAGAAAAGCATGCTTTGTCACAGGTCCACTGCTGGAGGACAAACCAACCAGCAGTGTTTTGGCAGTCTTACTATGTTGGACAAAACTGAAAATCCGAGAGGCCAAAACTCAATGAGACACACTGGGTGCAAAACCGTGTTGACGGGTCCTCAATACACTTGCAGAATATCTGAAACTGTACAGGGTGAAGGGACGAAAAGCTCCGCAAAAGCCTCTGAAAAGCAGAAAGAGTTTTCTGCTATCTTGCCTGAGAAGATGAGCATTATAAATAGTACCTATGAGAACGAAGGGACTTCTCAGGTAGCGCAGTGATAAAGAATCTGCCTGGCAATGCAGGAGACACAAGAGATGTGAGTTTGCACCCTGGGTCAGGAAGATCCCTTGGAGTAGGAAATGGCAACCCACTCCAGTATTCTTGCCTGGAAAATTTTATGAGGAGCCTGGTGGGCTACAGTCCACGGGGTTGCAAAGAGCTGAACATGATTGGGTGGCTGCTCATGTATTCACGTGAGCAGGAAGGGGTCTGTAATCACACCAACTCTCAGGTAGAAGTCAGAAGGACTGAAAATGAAGAATTCAAAAGGTTTTTAGTTCAGGATGGGGAACACATGTATACCTGTGGCGGATTCATTTTGATATTTGGCAAAACTAATACAATTATGTAAAGTTTAAAAATAAACTAAAATTAAAAAAAAAACAAAAAAACAAAAGGTTTTTAAAAAAATATTTAGAGAAAAATTACAAAGATGAAGAGTTCTTGTACACAGGAATGTCACCCTTCATCCAAGTTCTCTTAATGTTAACATCTCATATAAGTAGAGTAAATTTTGCAAAACTAAGAAATTAACATTGTATACTATTATCTAAACTACAGACTTTATTTGGATTTCACCAATTTTTTCAATAATGTACTATTTCTGTTCCAGGATCCAAAATAGGATGCTGTGCTGCATTTAGTCATCGTTTCTCCTTTGTTTCCTCCAATCTGTGATAAGTTTCTGTGCTCTCTCTTTCTCATGATTTTGACATACTAGTCAGCTATTTTGTACAATGGAGACGGCAATGGCAAGCCACTCCAGTACTCTTGCCTGGAAAATCGTGTCCAGCTTTTTGTGACCCCATGGACTGTAATCTGCCAGGCTCCTCTTTCCACGGGATTTTTCTCAGCAAGGATACTGGAGTAGGGTGCCATTTCCTCTTCTAACGCAGAGATCAAATCTCTGTCTCCCACATTGTTAGGTGATTCTTTACCACTGCGCCACCTAAATTATTATTTCTTTTTTCCATGTTCTATTCTTAGACATAAATCAAGCCCAGCCCAAGAGCAAGAGGAGAATTAAGCTCTATTCCTTGGAGTGGGCAATATCAACAACTATTATTTAGGATTCTTCTGTAAGGAAGATTGGTCCATTCTCACCATTACTCATTCATTGTTTCACTTACATCAGTGTGGACTCATGGATATTTATTTCACTGTCTGGATTATAATTCAATACTAACGCTATTTATTTTGTTGCTCAAATTATTCAAGAAATGGCCAGTTGGGGGGCTCATTCAGGTTGCTCCTGTGTCCTTTAGATATGCCCCTATTTCTCTTACATTTTGAACAATTCATCACTTTCCATAACGTAAGATGTTCCAGGCTCTACCCTGAGAATTAACTATCCCTCCAAGAAAAAAGGCCTGTTGATTTTTATAGAAAATAAATATTCAGAAATAATAGGTATTAGATCTGGGAGCTGGGTATGCTTATTGCTATTGGGTTGTCACTCCCTCTAGGCCCTTTCAAAGGGTAAAGACAGGAAAATACATGAGTATACTAACACATGTATACTCATATCTATAACTCTGAATTAATCTGTCTGTATATATCAAAAAAAACCGTGAATGAAAATTGTCATCTCAGACTCTAATCCAGCTTCAGAGTTCATTCTAGCTTTATCCATCTTGTTTCTTTGTAACTTCTTTTTCTGACAGTGAGAAACCTGGTTGTTTTATCCACAATTTATTTACTTATTTGTCCAACTCTCATATAAATGTAAAGCATTTTCAGAGTTGTAATCCATATCACTGTGTAAAGCACATTTATCTACTAGAGCAAGGGTTGGCAAAAAGCTCCCAGGGCAATTCTGGCCCTTTGCCTGTTTTGGTATGACTGATAACTGAGAGTAATTTTTATATTCTTAAATGACTAGGTGGGGAAAGACAGAATATTTCATGAAAATTTCATGGAATTCACATTTTAGTGGACATGGATAAAGTTTTACTGGAACACAGTCATGACCATTTGTTTATGTGCTGTCTATGACTGCTTTTGTTCTCTATTAGTAGAGTTGAGTAATTATATGACAGAGATCCCACAGCATACACACAGAAAATAATTACTATCGGACTCTTTCCAGAAAAAGTTTGGTAATTTCCAAATAAGAATAGAGTGATCATGTAGTTCTTTTTGGCTTTAGCTTTACAGTATCCAGCCAAAATACCATATTTCAAAGTTATTTAGATAAGCTAATTTAAAGACAAGTCTTATAATTTTAATACTGCTAGTTCATTATAATCTACATTAAATCTTCAAGTCAACATCACACTTTAAATTTTTATATAATAAATTTAACTCTTTCTAATGTGCATTAGAAGAGTAAAATATTCTGTGTCCCCCCACCAAGTCATTTAAAAATATAAAAATTACTCTCAGCTATCAGCCATTTTCCTAGGAGTTTTGACAAATATATTAAGTCATATATCAGTCATACCAGTATATTAATCAGTCCCTGCACCCTAAAAATTCCCGTGAGGCAAGTTTCTTTGCAGTTAACAGCTTCTGTGTTTCCTAACCTTTGCTATTTTAACAATGTCATATAAATAAAATCATACAATGTGTAGCTTTGGGGTTCTGGCTTTTTACATTTAGCAAACTAAATTTAAGATTCATCATGTAACATACATTAATAGCTTACTCTTTTTTATTGCTGAATTGTATTCCATTGAATGGCTGTACCATAGTTTGTTCACTATTCACAATTAAAGAACATACTGTTTTTGGAAATGATGAATAAAGTTTCTATAAACATTCATATACAGGTTTCTGTGTGAAGACAGGCTTTCAGTTCACTTGGGTAAATAGCTAAGAGAAGGACTGCTGGGTAATATGGCAAATAGGAAAAGGAGTTCGTCAAGGCTGTATATTGTCACCCTGTTTATTTAACTTATATGCAGAGTACGTCATGAGAAAGGCTGGACTGGAAGAAACACAAGCTGGAAACAAGATTGCCGGGAGAAGTATCAATAACCTCAGATATGCAGATGACACCACCCTTATGGCAGAAAGTGAAGAGGAACTCACTTTGATGAAAATGAAAGTGGAGAGTGAAAAAGTTGGCTTAAAGCTCAACATTCAGAAAATGAAGATCATGGCATCTGGTCCCATCACTTCATGGGAAATAGATGGGGGAACAGTGGAAACAGTGTCAGACTTTATTTTTCTGGGCTCCAAAATCACTACAGATGGTGACTGCAGCCATGAAATTAAAAGACGCTTACTCCTTGGAAGAAAAGTTATGACCAACCTAGATAGCATATTCAAAAGCAGAGACATTACTTTGCCAACAAAGGTCTGTCTAGTCAAGGCTATGGTTTTTCCTGTGGTCATGTATGGATGTGAGAGTTGGACTGTGAAGAAGGCCGAGTGCCGAAGAATTGATGCTTTTGAACTGTGGGGTTGGAGAAGACTCTTGAGAGTCCCTTGGATTGCAAGGAGATCCAACCAGTCCATTCTGAAGGAGATCAGCCCTGGGATTTCTTTGGAAGGAATGATGCTAAAGCTGAAACTCCAGTACTTTGGCCACCTCATGTGAAGAGTTGACTCATTGGAAAAGACTCTGATGCTGGGAGGGATTGGGGGCAAGAGGAGAAGGGGACGACAGAGGATGAGATGGCTGGATGGCATCACTCGATGGACGTGAGTCTGAGTGAACTCCGGGAGTTGGTGATGGACAGGGAGGCCTGGCGTGCTGTGATTTATGGGGTCACAAAGAGTCGGACACGACTGAGCGACTGATCTGATTTGATCTGATGTTTAAACTTACACAAAAGTACCTTCAAACTGTCCTCAAGAGTGGCTGTAAGTTTAAGCATTCCCACCAGCATTAAATGATAATTCCTGTTGGTCCATATCCTTGACAGTATTTTGGGGATTTCTTTTTAGGGAGGCACTGGGGGATAGTTTCATTTAACAAATTCTAATAGGTGTGTAATAGTATCTCAGATTGTGTTAATTTGCATTTCTATAATGACTACTGAGCATCTTTTCATATGCTAACTGGATAAAATGTCTGTTCAGATCATATGCCCAGTTTTAATTTTATTTATTTTTTTATTGTTGAGCCTGAAGAGTTGTTTTATATATTTCAGTTTTGGATACAAGTCCTTAATTATATATGTGATTTGCAAATATTTTCATTCAGACAAGGGTTAATCTTTCTATTCTCTTAACAGTGTCTTCATAGAGCAAAAAATTTTAATTTTAATAACATTTATCAGTAACTTGCCTTTTCCTTTATAGGGCTTCCCTGGTGGCTCATATGATCCCTGGATCAGGAAGATCGTCTGCAGAAGGAAATGGCAACCCACTCTAATATTCTTGCCTGGAGAATCCCAAGGGCACAGAAGCCTGGCAGGCTACAGTCTACAGGGTCACAAGAGTCAGACATGACTGAGCGACTAACACTTTCACTTTCCTTTTCCTTTATAGACCACGTGTTTGATGTCGTATCTAAAGTCATTTTAAAATATAAATTAAATGGATTTTCTACTGTGTTTATGCTGTGCTTAGTTGCTCAGTCATGTCCAGCTCTTTTGCAACCCCATGGACTGTAGCCTGCCAGGCTCCTCTTCCATGGGGATTCTCCAGGCAAGAATACTAGGGTGGGTTGTCACGCCTTCTTTTAGGGGATCTTCCCAACCCAGAGAGCGAACACAGGTCTCCTGCATTGCAGGCAGATTCCTTACTGTCTGAGGCACCAGATAAGTCCCAATATACTGGAGTGGGTAGCCAATCCTGTCTCCAGGGGATCTTCCTGACCCAGGATTCACACCTGGGTCTCCTGCATTGCAGGCATATTCTTTACCAGCTAAGCTACCACAGAAGCCCCTACTATGTTTTAGGTCTATGATATATTTTTGATATATTTTTAATTATGTGTCAGCAGTTTGTTTTTGGTCATCCACAATCATGTGTTAAAAAGAGAATAAATGCAAAGACTCCATTTAATTGGGTTTATACTTTTGTTAAAGATCAGTACTTGTGTGGGTCTATTTCCAGAGGATTTCTTCTATTCCTTGATACCTGTGTCTATAAGTTAATCAATACCACAGTCTTCACTGGTGGCACGGTGATAAAGAATCCACTTGCCAGTGCAGGAGCCACAAAAGACTCGGGTTCAATCCTTGGGTTGGGAAGATCTCCTGGAGTAGGAAATGGCAACCGGCTCTAGGATTCTTGCCTGGAAAATTCCAGGGACAGAAGATTCTTGCAGGCTACAGTCCATGGGGTCACAAAGAGTTGGACACAACTAAGTGCCTGAGCGCGCGCGCGCACACACACACACACACACACACACACACACACATACACACAGTCTTCACTGCTGTGCTTTACAGTTAAATCTTAAAATTAGGTGGTGGATCCTCCAATTTTGTTCTTTCAGAACTTCTTTTGTATCTCAAGTACTCTTTCATTCACATTTTAGAATCAGCTTATCAATATCCACTTGAAAGCTCGATGGGGTTTTATGATTTCATTGAAAAATAGAGTTCAAACTGGGAAAAACGGACATCTTAACATTAAGTCTTCCAACCAATGAATATGGTGTAACTCTCTGTTTTAGTTCTATCTTCTTTGATTTCTTTCAACAGTGTTTTGTAGTTCTCAGAATGCAGATCCTGCATTCTGTATAATCCTGTTAGAATTATATGTAAGCACTTCAGTTTCTGGTGCTATTGTAAACTATATGGATTTTCTTTTTTAAAATTCCAATTGTTCATGGCTAGTATATAGGAAAAAATTACTTTCTTTTTATCCTGTGACATTGATAAACTTACTTCTTAGGAGTTTTCCTGTAGATCATTTGGAATTTTCTACATAAATAACCATATCCTTTGCAAATAGTTTTGTTTCTTCCCTTCTAACCTTTATGCCTTTTATCTATGTTCTTATCTATCTGTATTATCTAAGACTCCCAGTATGATGTTAAAGAAATGGTGAGAGAGGGCTTGCTTGCCTTGCTTCTGAGCTTAGGGGGAGAAAGCATTTAGTCTTTCACCATTAAGTATAATGTCAGCAGTTAGGTTTTTTAAAGATGCTTCTTAATTATGTTAAGGAAGTATGCTTCTACCTCAACTTTACTGACAGTGTTTAACATGAATAGAGTTTAACTTTGCTGTATACTTTTTCTGTCTATTGAAATGACACAGAACAAAATGTATTTACTCTGTTAATAGGATGAATTTACATTGTGTTTCTGGAATAAGTCCACTTGATTACAATACATTTTCATTTTTATATATTGCTGATTCTAATTTGCTAACATGTTGTTAAGGATTTTTATGTATATATTATATGGGATTTTGGTCTATTTTTCTTTTCTTGTAATGTCATTATCTATTTGACATTAGAAGAAATGTTGATATCATGAGATGACCCAGGATGTATTTTTTCTTCTATTTTCAGGAATGTGTAAAACCAGCATTATGTTTTCCTTAAAGGTTTGGTTGAATTCACTATAGAAAGCCTCTGGGCTTAGGGTTTTCTTATATGGGAGATTCCTAACTTTAAATTAAATTTCTTTAATGAGATAAAGAATTAAAAGCATCAAAACAAGCATAAGATACATATGATATACAGTCTAAAGACCCTATAGAAGTGTAATTTGAAATTCCAGAGGGACAGTATTGGAACAGAAGCAATGTTTAAAGAAAGAATGAATGAGTTTTCCAAAACTGATGAAAGATATCAACTTAAAAATTTAAGAAGCTCTGCAAACAATGTAGAATTAATCCAAGAAAACTACATTTAGGCATATCATAGTAAGATTACTAAACACAAAGTTGAAGAGCAAATCTTAAATGCAACAGCATGGGGAAACCCTACAGTACTTCAAAGGAATGACAGGTGACTATTCAAGTGACACAAAAGAAGCCAGAAGACAGTGAATGGCTTCCTTAAAGTGTCAAAGGAGGAAACTCCCTAGTGGTCCAGTGGTTAGACTCCATGCTTTCACTGCTGAGAGAAGAGGTTCAATCCCTGATTAGGGAACTAAGATCCTTGTGGTATGGCCAAAAAATAGGAAGATAAAGTGCCAAAAGGAAACAGCCACCAACCTGGATATAATACAGAATTTTATATCCAGTAAAACCAGCCTACATAAAAGTAGAACCATGATGTTTTTAAAAAAACAAAATTGGAATTCAAAGCCAGGATAGTAACATTAAAGAAAGTACTACAGGGAGGAGGAAGATGACTCAAAAACTGAAATTGGAACATGGAACCTCAGGAAAGGATGAAGAATAACAGAAATGGTAAATATGTGATTAAAATGAATAAACATTACTACACAAACAAAATGAATTTGTTGTATGTTTTATATATGTAGAATCAAAATGCAAGATAATAGATATCCAAAAAATGAGGCAGGTTAAAAAAACAGTTAAATGTTTTTAGGTCCCAACATTATTGGCGAGGTCAACAAAGAAATAATTTGTTATGGATGCAAGTTGCAATCTCTAGGGCAACCAATAACATAGTTTAAAAAAGTGGATAACAAGTTAATAAAAAGGAAAAGGATTATAAAAAAGTTATTAATTCAAATGAAAGCTGCATCAGTCTACATAAAAATTCTAGATTTTCAATCTGGAACAAAATCTCATGTGCTATTCACAAGGTACACACTTTAAATATAATGATTAAAAACAGGATGGAAAATATATACCATGTATATATGGCCAAAATAAAGTTGCTGTAACTGTACACCTAGCAGTGTAGGTGCTGCTACATAGTACTATGAAACAAGAAATAATACTAGAAATAAAAAAGACACTTTACAATAAAAGATTTGTATCACAGTCTGAAATCTGTATCCAACCAACATGGCTTCAAAAAGAGATATCCACAGTCATAGAACTTGAAACTTTCTTGAAATTTGCCACCTTCCTACCACTATGCAGAAAAAATAATTCCAACTAGATCATATGTTTAAATGTGAAAGAAAACAAAAAGTCTTTAAAAGAAAACATAAGATGGAGTCCTGAAGTGGACTAAGAGAAGAAATTTTCACATACTGAGGGATGGAGAAGTCATTCTGGCCTGTCCGTCATGTGGCTTGAACTTTACGCTAACTACAGCCAGCAGTTCTTATGAACTTTATCAAACTCAAGGATACTAGCAGTTCTCAAGACAACATCTGCAGCACCAATCAGCTGCAATCTTAAGGTCACAGGGTCTCCTCTTGTGACTACACAGCCATTTCGGACCATAACCAACCCTAACTTATTAACTCATCTATCTATAACTCTGTGGGTTTTGCTGATATAAGCCTCCTCCATTTTGCAGTCTGGCAGAACACAATTCAAGAGCTACTCCTTCACAGTTCAAATTTCTTGGGCTATAGTTCTCAGTCTGGCTCTAATAAAACCTTTCTATTCTTATTTTAGATTGTTTATTGATTATTTCCATTGATAAGACAAACATTCTAAAAATGCTAATACAAAAGATAAATTGGATTCATTGGACTTAAGAACTTCTTTTCATCAAAAGATATCATTAAAAGAAAGAAAAGGCAAGGTACAGAGTGGGAAAAGAAAATTATGAAACATATATCTGACATATCAAGAATCTATATGGAAATTTTAACAAATTAAAAGAGACAATGCAGTATAAAAATGGGCAAGTAACTTGAACAAATACTCACAAAAGAGAATACCCAAATAGTCAATAAACTAGTCACCAGGAAACAGCAAATTAAAACCATTATGTGATAAAACTACTTCTCACAGTCAAAATGCCAAAATTAAAATGCACGTATGCACACATGCATATACATGCACACAACCTATCAAGCAGAAGTGAGCATACGAAACAAACTGAACTCATTCACACTAGTAGTGGGAGTGTAAATCGTTAAAATCACTTGGAAAAGCTTAATGTTTATACAGTTTATGACTGAGCAATACAGTGGTGGCAACATACCCAAATAAAATGTATACAATGTTATCTGAGGATACATACTGTTCATAACAGTTCTAAAATAGCTCAAACCAGAAACAACCTAAAGGTCCATCAATAGATGAATGCATTAACCAATGGTAGTATTTTCACACAATGAAATACCATGCAGCAGCAAGAGTGAAGAACTAGGTAACAAGATGTCTGCATTGCAAAAATATCTGAACTGGAAAAACAAAATGAAGTAAGTAAGAAAAAAAAGGGAAAAGACACGGTAGGATGTCACTGCTATAAACATAAAAACATGCAATACTTTTACTTCTAATCTTCTAACACTTCTAATCTTGTTATTAGAAGTTAGGATAATGTTAACCTTGGGAGAGGCAGTCACTGGGACTATCTGTAATTATACTTTGAAAACAAGTTTAATTTAAAATCGGTATGCATAATAGAAGCTTTCAACTATATAAAATGATGCCAATGTCACATAATCCAGTTACATTCCCAGGACCAAGCTTGGTGTCCAACATGACTCCTGATAAACAATTGTTTTTAAATAAATGACTGAAACAAGATACCAAACATAAAAAGAATAATATACTGTAATTATTTCCCACCTGTCATTTATTTATATGTTCATTTGCCTTATGTCAGATTTTCATACTGATGTTATTTAGTACTAAACTGATAAACCTGACCTCTTCTTTTCCTCTTTTAAGCATTTAATTAGCATAAAAATCAGCTGGGAAACTTCTCCAAAACACATGTCTCATCCCTCCTCTCATTCTACCATTCAATCAAATCTATTTGCAGGAAATGGAATTTATTCTGGGTCATAAAACAAGAGTTCCCATATTTTGAAGGCTGTGAAAAATTATCATGAAGTCACTACTTACTGACTCTTTATGAGATAGGTATCACTAATATTTTTTTTATAGTTAACATGATCTGTGTCAAACATTTTGCATAATGACTCAGGTCAGGCAGGAAGTTAGATATGTTCCCTTTAGCTAAACCACTGACTTCCATTAAATGGAGGTTGTATCTTTTCTTTTCCTTCCCAGGGATTAAATATTGTGAGCGTTAAACATCTTGGGTGGTTTTCATGCCTAATTTAAAAAAAAAGCCTTCAAGAGAAAACTTTAGAAACTAACATATAAATGTCTTTGATGAGCCTGATGTGATTTCAAGACATTCTTTACCCGGTCATGGATCTCATCACAGTTGGAAGGTGAACACCAATCAGAATGGAACCTGTAGGCATAAAAAACAAAGATGACTTGCATCCAGAGGGAGAGAAAAATAAATCACCAAATGCCAGACACACAGTTATTTTTTATTATCTCTTTGTGATAACATATAAGGATTAGAATAACATATTTTCTTTCTTTGACTGAGGATGAGAGACAGGTATAAAATCAAATACTCAACCTCAACTGTAGTATTAGGTCCTCACAATATGTTCAATTAATAGTCTAACAAAGTTGGACATGCTTTGGGGACAGCAAATCTATATACCTAACCATTTTAACAATGTCCATATATAATTCTTTAGAGCTTTATCTCTAAACAAAGATATAAATTTTTATATTAGAGCAATAATTCCACATATAGTACCTTTAAAATTATTTTCCGTTCTTGGAATTAAACATGCCAAAGAAGAACTAAAGCGGCCCATCATTTCTCTTTCTCATGCTTTCCCAAACACAAAGCTGGCACTAGTATAATTAAGATATTTTGCTTTATATAAGTGATAACGAAAATTTCTACATCCATCTGATTATAATGTATCTACATGACATATTCTTGATAATTCCTTTATAAAGGAAGTGAGTGAAAGTCACTCAGTCGGGTCCAACTCTTTGCGACACCATGGACTATACAGACCATGGAATTCTCCAGGCCAGAATACTGGAGTGGGTAGCTGTTCCCTTCTCCAGGGGATCTTTCCAACCCAGGGATCAAACCCAGGTCTCCCGCATTGCAGGCAGATTCTTTAACAGCTGAACCACAAGGGAAGCCCAAGAATACTGGAGTGGGTAGCCTATCCCTTCTCCAGTAGATCTTCCCGACCCAGGAATCTAACCGGGGTCTCCTGCATTTGCAAACGGATTTATTATAAAGGAATGAGTTACTAAAATGCTAATAGTTTGCTTAAAACCTTCTAGCTTCTAGTTTGTCCTTACAAAGTTATAATTTTATGTGTTTACACAAAGTATAAACTATTAAGCAGGATAAATGATTTACATAATCTGTTTTAAAGAATGCAATCAATAATGGATGATCAACTATATCTAAATCTTAATCTCCTGCATTTGTAATAGGAAGTGTTGCCTGCACTGATGGAAATATATTGGCAGGCCTTATTACTGGCTACGTATGTAACACATCTTGAAAATCAGAGACTTAAAAGTGCAGCTCCAGGAGGATCTCTTTGATGATACTGTGAGAGGATCCACTAGTCTGTGCTGTGGTATAAGGAATGACTGACTAACAGTTTTACTCCATTTAGAAAGCAAAACCTTTAGCATGAGAATATCAGCTCCTATTAAATTAGATTTGCTATTATTTCTTAGTCTGATTTTATTAATAACTCTATAAGCTAATATAATTATTATGCCATAATATTAATATTTATACTTTGAAGAGAAAACTGGTTTTGAAACATAACACTTATAATCAGAAGTGAAACCCGTTTATGGTGTACTAACTCTACTGGAGTTATTCTTTTAAAAGGCTTAAAGCAAAAAGGACCTTCACGATAAATAAAGTCATTTGCTTAGAGTCGCTGATAAAGCTTTCAAAAGTGTGTTTATTCCTATACATGATAAGGAGTCAGCATTTTACAGCAATCTTAGAGGAAAACTTACTTAATTTTAATGAATATGTACCTAGAAAAAATAGAGCTGTATGTTCTGTCATACTCCCAATTTTGCCAAGGACATACAATCTATGTTTACATCAGTTTAAATTGTTTATTGATTCCAATGGTTGTATAAACACTCTAGTATATTTCTCAGTGACCTAAAAGCCAGATCATAGAAAGTCTTATATTTAAACATGTGGTACTAAGCATGCTAAAAGGAAAAAAATGTTTTTTCTCTTGGTAATATGTCTTAAAGACATATTGTCTGATATATTTTACTTTTCTTTACAGACTAGATCTAGATTTTTTTAGAAAATACACTCAAAGTAGAGGTGTTCTGTCTTAGTGAAAATAAAAAAGTTTATTTATACTAGAAAGTACTCAAATAAAATTTTATCGACTTATTTAGATGTGTCCAAACTAAACAACTATTATATTCTTTAATTTTAAAAGTACCTCAAATTTCTTTCAGTCATAGGTAAAATATGTAATGTTTAATATTTGAATCACTGGTATCCTTCTAGCAAAGAACTTATTTATCTATATCTACTATCCAATGCCAAAATAAATGCTGTCACCTACTCTAAACCATCCCCTGCACTGAAATATGAAAAAGGGACAGCTGACATTAGCTAGCCTCAATAAAGAAGTTTTGAAAACAGCCTCAATGAAGAATTTATCAACCTGACTTCAAAATACTGAGACAAAATTATAAACAAGGAAAAAAAACAACACAAGATTAAATTTGATATTTTACTATAGCAGTAGACAATTGGAGATTTCTTCAAAATATGCAAAAACATAGAAAAATAAATCAAGATTTATAATAAGATATTCAAGGAATTATAGGTTTAAAAAATGCTTGAAAACCTACAGATATAGCAAAGAACCTAATCAAGAAAACCTCAAGTGCTTAATTCTAAAAGTAGGGAAAAGTAGAGTAGCGCCAACTGAATGTTTGAACATCAGAGCAGTCGTGGAATGCAAAGAAAGTCCCCTGATAACAGAGACACAAGTTATCAGACTTCAGTAGAAAAACCTCTCTTTAAGAGCTTCTCTTGAACTTTTAAAACCTACAGATACACAGACATATATCTCTCTATATAGATGTACCTACCTACCTATATGAACTTATATCTATATAGATCTTATACCTATATATAGAACTTATACCTATATAGATCTACCTACCTACCTACCTACCTATCTGAACTTGATTTCCAGAGGCATGATTGACTTGAAGTAACATTCGTCAAACTTCCCTAATTTAGGATGAGCATATCTAGCATTCCTTCATATACCTATTTCAAATGGTTACAGGACTAACGATGAAACAAATTTATGTGTTCATAACAGGGGTGCTTTAGTACAGTTCCCAAACTGGCACACTCTTGTTTGAATCATAGGTTTTGAGATGAACTTTTGATAGATTCTCTACAGCTCATTTAAACTTTCTTATTTATGCCTGATGCCCCTAGCACGCTGTAGAGATTTAGTGTGCCTCTTTAGCTTTTTGATACCATGTGTGATGATAGATTATATTTCTATGTGTTCACAGTATATCTCTTATGTTTTCAAATTTCTACAAAATTTCTTAAATACCTAGGGTTGGGTTTGTTTGCTTTTTTTAAATTTATGACAATTCTTGTTTTCTATGTTACTAAATGTGAGGGAGTCAAGGAATTTTCAATTTGGATTCAACAACAACAAAAACAGATGAAGAGGAATTATTTCTTTCATATTCAAATTATAACAAGTGTCTTAACTTTGTTTGCCAAAACGTTTTTAGAGGGAGAACTAGATCATTAACATGATTAAGATTCTCTTGGCAGTTGGGGATAGGTAATTTGATGAAAGCAGGTGCCATGAACCCATAATATACAGTATCATTATTATCAGTAAAAGAAAAAATATAACCTATGCTATTTTTGTACATAAGTCATGACTATAATGTTAAATTCCTATGAATCTCTTAAAAACAATTATCATATACTCTATTTTTCACTTTGGGAACTACAATATTTAATTAGGGTTAAAGTGACTCTAATTAATAAACTCACTATAGTTAATAAACTCACTTTGAGAGAACTGGGCTGGGGAGGAGTATCTGACACTGTGCAATACATTCTAAGCAAAAACAATTTAAAGTAGCTCTCTTAAAATCAAATTACCCTTTTGCAAAATATCACGTGACATACATAATTACTGCCTGCTCTTTTCTAATGATTATTCAAAAATTAATACAGACATAGAAACTAAGCATTACCTTTCCCTGAGAGAAGCTCGATTTAACACAGGGCTTGGAGAATGCTTCGGCATGGTAGAGGGTGCTGAATGAACAAGTAAGGTCCTGGCTGAATGCTGGGGCTTGCTGCATGACCTTGAACTCAAGTAGTCTTCGCACCTTTCCAAAGACTCATCGAAGTCTCTCCCATGAGGTGTTCTGATGACCTGTTTAAAAATTACATACGTATACACAGGATATATATATATATATATAGTGACATACATATATAGTGACATTATACACATATACACAAGACATTTGTAAAAATAAAAAAAAATCTAATATAATGTCACAGCTATATTTGAAGATAAATTTCATTAGGGGGTTCCCTGGTGATCTAATGGCTAGAATTCCATGCTTTCACTACCATGGCCTGGGTTCATTCCCTAGTTGGGGAACTGAGATCCCACAAACTGCATGGCAAAATAGGTTTTAAAAAAAAGATAACGTATGTAAAACACATGAAAATTCTCGACACAGAACAAGTTCTCAGTAAGTGGATTCAAACGTTAAAAGCTATTTTGGGCTTCCCCAGTGGCTCAGCAATAAAGAATCAGCCTGCTAATGCAGGAGACGTGGGTTCGATCCTTGCGTTGGGATGATACCCTGGAGAAGGAAATGGCAACCCACTCTAGTATTCTTGCCTAGAAAATCCCCTGGATAGAGGAGCCTGGCAGGCTACAGTCCATGGGGTTGCAGAGTCAGATAAAACTGAGCTACTGAGCATAGCAATCGTTACTACCACTATATGACTAAACACTGAATAATCTGACTATTCAATCCACATGTCCAAAATCACTGCAGATGGTGACTGCAGCCATGAAATTAAAAGACACTTGCTCCTTGGAAGAAAAGCTATGATCAACCTAGACAGCATATTAAAAAGCAGAGACATTATTTGCCAACAAAGGCCCATCTAGTCAAAGCTATGATTTTTCTAGTAGTCATGTGAGGATGAGAGTTGGACTATAAAGAAAGCTGAGCTCCAAAGAATTGATGCTTTTGAACTTCGGTGTTGGAGAAGACTCTTGAGAGTCCCTTGGACTGCAAGGAGATCAAACCAGTCAGTCAATCCTAAAGGAAATTAGTCCTGAATATTCATTGGAAGGACTTATGCTGAAGCTGAAGCTCCAATACTTTAGCCACCTGATGCTGGGAAAGATTGAAGGCAGGAGAAGCGGATGATAGAGGATGAGATAGTTGGATGCCATCACCGACTCGATGGACATGAATTTGAGCAAGCTCCAGGAGTTGGTGATGGACAGGGAAGCCTGGCATGCTGCAGTCCATGGGGTCACAAAGAGTCAGACACAATGAGTGACTGAACTGAAAATCTATAGAACTTTATCAATTCCAAGGCCTTTTGAGTAGGAATGGGGTAAAGGTAGGGATGGATATATAAAGCAAAGGACAAATACACATGAACTGATGATAGTCTAGCTATGAGGCCAAACAGAACAGAATGCTAGTCCTCATACTCAATCATTGCTTCATAATAAATCAAGGTAGATAAATGAATAAATTCCTACCCTTGTAGAACTTACATTCTAGTAAAATTTACATTCTAGTAAGGAGAAAAAGATTTAAAAACACAACCCCCTCTAAAATAAATAGGTAAAACATACAGTATATCGAAGGATGGTAAATACCATGGGAGGAAAATAAAGGAAATAAGAAGTGCTGCCAGGTGGGGTGGGAGGAATATGTAGGGAAGCAGCTGTAATTTTACATAGGGTGGTCAATGGAGACCTCACAGACAGAACTGCCCTAGCAAAACTCTATGAAGTATAGGCCTGAGATCAGACACTCATTCGTGTCTGACTCTTTGCGACCCCATGAATCGCAGCACGCCAGGCCTCCCTGTCCATCACCAATTCCCAGAGTTCACTCAGACTCACATCCATCGAGTCAGTGATGCCATCCAGCCATCTCATCCTCTGTCGTCCCCTTCTCCTCCGGCCCCCAATCCCTCCCAGCATCAGAGTCTTTTCCAGTGAGTCAACTCTTCGCATGAGGTGGCCAAAGTACTGGAGTTTCAGCTTGAGCATCATTCCTTCCAAAGAAATCCCAGGGCTGATCTCCTTCAGAATGGACTGGTTGGATCTCCTTGCAGTCCAAGGGACTCTCAAGAGTCTACTCCAACACCACAGTTCAGAAGCATCAATTCTTTGGTGCTCAGCCTTCTTCACAGTCCAACTCTCATACATGACCACAGGAAAAACCATAGCCTTGACTAGACGAACCTTTGTTGGCAAAGTAATGTCTCTGCTTTTTAATATGCTATCTAGGTTGGTCATAACTTTCCTTCCAAGGAGTAAGCGTCTTTTAATTTCATGGCTGCAGTCACCATCTGCAGTGATTTTGGAGCCCAGAAAAATAAAGTCTGACACTGTTTCCACTGTTTCCCCATCTATTTCCCATGAAGTGATGGGACTGGATGCCATGATCTTCGTTTGTTGAATGTTGAGCTTTAAGCCAACTTTTTCACTCCCCACTTTCACTTTCATCAAGAGGCTTTTGAGTTCCTCTTCACTTTCTGCCATAAGGGTGGTGTCATCTGCATATCTGAGGCTATTGATATTTCTCCCGGCAATCTTGATTCCAGCTTGTGTTTCTTCCAGTCCAGCGTTTCTCATGATATACTCTGCATATAAGTTAAATAAACAGGGTGACAATATACAGCCTTGACGAACTCCTTTTCCTATTTGGAACCAGTCTGTTGTTCCATGTCCAGTTCTAACTGTAGCTTCCTGACCTGCATACAGATTTCTCAAGAGGCAGATCAGGTGGTCTGGTATTCCCATCTCTTTCAGAATTTTCCAGAGTTTATTGTGATCCACACAGTCAAAGGCTTTGGCATAAGCAAGAAAGCAGAAATAGATGTTTTTCTGGAACTCTCTTGCTTTTTCCATGATCCAGTGGATGTTGGCAATTTGATCTCTGGTTCCCAAACCAGCTTGAACATCAGGAAGTTCATGGTTCACATATTGCTGAAGCCTGGCTTGGAGAATTTTGAGCATTACTTTACTAGCATGTGAGATGAGTGCAATTGTGCGGTAGTTTGAGCATTCTTTGGCATTGCCTTTCTTTGGGAGTGGAATGAAAACTGACCTTTTCCAGTCCTGTGGCCACTGCTGAGTTTTCCAAATTTGCTGGCATATTGAGGGCAGCACTTTTACAGCATCATCTCTCAGGATTTGGAATAGCTCAACTGGAATTCCATCACCTCCAGTAGCTCTGTTCGTAGTGATGCTTTCTAAGGCCCACTTGACTTCACATTCCAGGATGTCTGGCTCTAGGTCAGTGATCACACCATCATGATTATCTGGGTTGTAAAGATCTTTTTTGTACAGTTCTTCTGTGTATTCTTGCCATCTCTTCTTAATATCTTCTGCTTTTGTTAGGTCCATACCATTTCTGTCCTTTATCGAGCCCATCTTTGCATGATATGTTCCTTTGGTATCTCTGATTTTCTTAAAGAGATCTCTAGTCTTTCCCATTCTGTTGTTTTCCTCTATTTCTTTGCATTGATCACTGAGGAAGGCTTTCTTATCTGTTCTTGCTATTCTTTGGAACTCTGCATTCAGGTGTTTATATCTTTTCTTTTCTCCTTTGCTTTTCCCTTCTCTTCTTGTCACAGCTATTTGTAAGGCCTCCCCAGACAGCCATTTTGCTTTTTTGCATTTCTTTTCCATAGGAATGGTCTTGATCCCTGTCTCCTGTACAATGTCACAAACCTCCATCCATAGTTCATCAGGCACTCTATCAGATCTAGTCCCTTAAATCTATTTCTCACTTCCACTGTATAATCATAAGGGATTTGATTTAGGTCATACCTGAATGGTCTAGTGGTTTTCCCTACTTTCTTCAATTTAAGTCTGAATTTGGCAATAAGGAGTTCATGGTCTGAGCCACAGTCAGCTCCTGGTCTTGTTTTTGTTGACTGTATAGAGCTTCTCCATCTTTGGCTGCAAAGAATATCATCAATCTGATTTCGGTGTTGACCATCTGGTGATGTCCATGTGTAGAGTCTTCTCTTGTGTTGTTGGAAGAGGGTGTTTGTTATGACCAGTGCATTTTCTTGGCAAAACTCTCTTAGTCTTTGCCCTGCTTCATTCTGTATTCCAAGGCCAAATTTGCCTGTTACTCCAGGTGTTTCTTGACTTCCTACTTTTGCATTCCAGTCCCCTATAATGAAAAGGACATCTTTTTTGAGTGTTAGTTCTAAAAGGTCTTGTAGGTCTTCATAGAACCGTTCAACTTCAGCTTCTTCAGCATTACTGGTTGGGGCATAGACTTGGATTACTGTGATATCGAATGGTTTGCCTTGGAAACGAACAGAGATCATTCTGTCGTTTTTGAGATTGCGTCCAAGTACTGCATTTCGGACTCTTTTGTTGACCATGATGGCCACTCCATTTCTTCTGAGGGATTCCTGTCCGCAGTAGTAGATATAATGGTCATCTGAGTTAAATTCACCCATTCCAGTCCATTTCAGTTCACTGATTCCTAGAATGTTGACATTCACTCTTGCCATCTCTTGTTTGACCACTTCCAATTTGCCTTGATTCATGGACCTGACATTCCAGGTTCCTATGCAATATTGCTCTTTACAGCATGCGACCTTGCTTCTATCACCAGTCACATCCACAGCTAGGTATTCTTTTTGCTTTGGCTCCATCCCTTCATTCTTTCTGGAGTTATTTCTCCACTGATGTCCAGTAGCATATTGGGCTCTTACTGACCTGGGGAGTTTCTCTTTCAGTATCCTATCATTTTGCCTTTTCATACTGTTCATGGGGTTCTCAAGGCAAGAATACTGAAGTGGTTTGCCATTCCCTTCTCCAGTGGACCACATTCTGTCAGATCTCTCCACCATGATCCGCCCGTCTTGGGTTGCCCCACAGGCATGGCTTAGTTTCATTGAGTTAGACAAGGCTGTGGTCCTAGTGTGATTAGATTGACTAGTTTTCTGTGAGTATGGTTTCAGTGTGTTTGCCCTCTGATGCCCTATTAAATATCACAAGACCTAAATCATGGTGACATTCCAAAAAGAGAGAAACAAACAAACAAACAAACAAAACCACACAAAGATCCTGTGGGTGGGGTAGGGTGTATGCCTGATAATTAGAAATACCAAGAAAGCCAACAGGCTAGACTGAATAGTAGGAAATAAAGTAAAAAAGGCAAATTTTAAGGATTTAGACTTCTATTTTGAAAAGACAAGGTCTTTTATTTATTTTTTGGGGGGAAATAATATCTTCTTGGCTACTGTGTCAAGAACAGTCTATAGTGTGACAATGGGCAGAGTCAAGGAAATCAATTAAGAGATTATTAACAACAAAGCATGGAAGAGAATGCTGTCTTGCCTCTGAGTGATGGCAAAAAGTGATCAGATTCAGATGCCATCTGGAAGATACAGTCCACAGGAACTGCTGATAGACTGTCAATGAGAACATCAAAGTTTTTTGGTGAAATCAGCTGGAAGAACTGAGTTTGTGTAAATTAGTTATACCCTTCCAATGGGACAGATGGAAGAATAAGATATTATTAGGAGACTGGTTTTTGATATGTTGAGCTTCACGTATCTATCAATCATCCAAACTATCAGAGTAGAGGTTCAGGGGAAGACTCAAGGTTAAACATATAAACTGGTCATTTTTAGAGTCTAAATGGTATTTAAAAATATGGCACTAAGTGATATAACCAAGGAAGTGAGCATAAATAGGAAACCTCTGAAAACCGAGCCCTAGGAATACTCCACTGTTTAGAATCTGGGAAGATGAGAAGCAGACTGAGGAATGGCCAGGAAATAAGGGGAAGAAAATGGAGAATCTATTATTCTGGAAGTCAATTAAATAATGTATTTCAAGGAAGGGGAGTAACTAGTTCAGTCTAATGTTGCTGATAAGACAAGGTAGGAAAGACTTGGAATAGTATCAATAATTTTAATAAGAGTAGCTTTGATGGAGTGATGGGAGTGTTAATCTGAAGTTAAATAAATTCAATTTCTCTTTCTTGTTCCTTAACACATATTTAACTTCCCATCACCATATTACTGGAGAAGGGAATGGCTACACACTCCAGTATTCTTGCTTGGAGAATTCCCTGGACAGAGGAGCCTGGCGGGCTACAGTCCATAGGGTCTCAAAGAGTCAGACAGGACTGAAGCAACTTGGCAAGCAAGCACCATGTTAAGTGCTGAGACTACAATAGTGAACAGGACAAAGTCCCTGCCTTTATGAAATTTTGTCCTAGCAGTTATTATCAACTAAATATTTGACCTTTAAGAAGGTCACTATGACCTTTAATCTTTTTCAGACGCATTTCTCCAGGTTTAATAATGGCTACCTTATATCTAAAAATCTTCCATAATTTAAGTTTCCTGCAGAATAGGCAATGGCACCCCACTCCAGTACTCTTGCCTGGAAAATCCCATGGATGGAGGAGCCTAGTAGGCTTCAGTCCATGGGGTTGCAAAGAATCAGACACAACTGAGCGACTTCACTTTCACTCTTCACTTTCGTGGATTGGAGAAGGAAATGGCAACCCACTCCAGTGTTCTTGCCTGGAGAATCCCAGGGACAGCAGAGCCTGGTGGGCTGCCGTCTATGGGGTCGCACAGAGTCGGACACAACTGAAGCGACTTAGCAGCTTAGCAGCAGAATATCTAGATGTGTGAATTAGTTATAAAACAAATGTAAGCAATTTATTATTAAAACACCACTCCTCCTTCAATACTACCACAATTTTCACTGCTTTCCAGAATTACAGCAACATATGGTGAGCCAGCAGTCAACAGAGAGAATCAAACTTTCATTCCAGAACCAAATAGCATGTAATTCAAATGACTCAGTTATGGTCCCAAATAACTGACCAAGAATATGTGATCCAGACTGAATGAGAGAAACAAACTGAAAAATGCTCTAAAGACTGAGAGAAAAGGGGAAAAAAAAAATGCTCTAATGCTGTTTCTCGAATTATATCCAAATCTGAGCCACTTGGCTTATAGAGATTATTTCTCTTCATTAATTTTAATGCCCATTGAGTCATGTTGGCTGCAGACCATTTCACTTTTTGTTTACTAAAATTTCTCCACTAACTAGTCAGCAGCGCTCTACATAAAGCCTCTTCTAGGTGACTACAACTGTTTCTCTCTTTATCAGACTATTCACTAAGAATCTCTTGGACAACACATTAGCTAACACAGAGATCTAAAGAGGTACAGGGATTTGAACTCACAAACCAGACGAGAGAGGGTATTAACACAAAGAAAACTGACAGTTAGATATGCTAGGGGGCAAATCTATCCTAACGACAATACCTGCAGAAGGACATTTATAAACTTCTAATGGTCTAAATGGTGGCAGTCTCATGGAGGAGGTAGGTTGGAATCAAGGTGCTAAGCAGAGAAAAGGGGGAGATAGGGCATTCCAAGTGGAAGAAAAGGCACAAGGAATAAACAATGAAGATACAATCACATGGCTAGTTGTGCAGGAAAGTAATTGGAGAGAATATCACAGAGGCGGAGAGGGGCACACTGCAGAGAACCTTGAATACTGTATGTAACTCAATACTATCCAATATTTATTAAGCACCTTCTATGTATCAAGTACTGAACAAGGTAGGAGACAGTAATCACAGATAAATATAACAGGAGACTTCAAAGATATTACCATCCAGAATGAGAGACATGAAAAAACAAATAATGATAACACAATGAGGAAGGAGATTAGAACTAAATAGATACACAATGAGTAACAGTGCAGTGGGGATACAGCTGGGATGTATTTCTTCCATGGAATTAGAATAAATATTTTGGAAAATTATATTTCGAAAAGAGGGAATGGAAGGTATAACAAGGGGATGAGATAAGAATCCACGACAAATTTCCAACCTAGACTTAGCTTAAGAAGCATTTTCATAGCTCTTGTGAGTCTTCCATAGGTTGATCATTCACCTCCAGGAATCAAATGGAATGTCCTTACTTTGGCTCATAATGGAAGAGGCATATTTCTTGGATGATTCCTCAAGAACCCTAGCTTAGAGTGTTCAAAGAATTGGGTTCAAATCCCTGCTTGTTATGTGACCCTGAGCAAGTAGTTTACTCTAAGTTTTCATTTCCTTATCTATAAACTGGGGAAACAATCTTACAGGTTTGCTACAGAAAATAAGTAAGACAAAATTAGTACAAACACAAAGCAGAAAGCTTGATTCATGAAAGACAATAGTATTTATTTCTTCTGTTTACATAAACCTTCATATTTCAGCATAAAGAGTTTTTTCCTTTTTACATTTATGGAAATATTCTTTAAATCCTTTTTATAAGATCACAGAAATGTAACAATTCTAATATTGCAGATGTTGAAATGCATCAAGATAAAATCTAATAGTTTTAAACCAATCTGAAATTGTTATAGGTTAAAAAAGAAAATTTCATTTCACCAAGTTCATTGTAACTACATAAATGTAATTATGTAGATAACATAATTTTCAAATATGTGATATATAATGGTTGAGTTATCCCATATTGCAGAAATAAGCTTCCTGAAAAGCTGCTTATACAATAAGTTAAGTTAAATCATATTTGTGCCCATAAAATTTATAATTTATAGGAACTTCAAAGTTAAATTAATGGAAGAAAGAACCACTAAGTATAAACAGGAACCAGGAAACTCACTTATCCAAAAAATATTTGTTGAAGACTGGAACTACATGCCATACTTGACAATTTCTCTTTCATCATGGGAAATAAATTAAAAAATAATAATTCTAATGGAATTTGCTGGGAAGTAGTTGAGGAGGATGATGACAGGAAAGAAGTGTGGTAGAAGCACTACTTTCAGGATAGTAAGGATAAGGCAGGTGGCTGCTTCAAGTGCCAAGTTGCTTCAGTTGGGTTCGACTCTTTGCAACCCTATGGACCATAACCCGCCAGGCTCGTCTGTCCATGAGATTCTCCAGGCAAGAATACTGGAGTGTGTTGCCGTGTAGTCCTCCAGGGGATCTTCCCAACCCAGGGACTGAACCCACATTTCTTACATGTCTCCTGTATGGCAGGCAGGTTCTTTACCACTAGTGCCATAGTTCTGAGTAAAAAGGAAGAGAAGCAGATATTTGCAACTGAGATGAATTTCTCAATTTTGCTGAAAACATTCCTTTTGAATCCTACTCAAGTGAATGATCAATTCCTACCTCACCCAATTTAAAAATCCATATGCTCAACTATGCTGTTTAGTTTAAGGAAAACGTACTTTCTTTATACTAGAGAAAATTTTAGAAGAAATTCCAAAATAATGCAATGAAATTGATATGTAATTCTTAGGTGTGCCAATCTTTAGGGGGTAGGGGGAAATTCCTTCCTTCTTAGATTACTCCTTGCACTTACATAAATAATTTGTTTAACCCTCACAACAACCTTTGTGGTATTTTTACTATCTACACTTTATAAGAGAGGAAACTGAAGTAAAGTCAAATAGCTACTGTTTGGTGGTAGTAGTCCCAGGTCAGTGAACTATGAGAGATCCACGACAGAAAAAAAAAAAACAGAAAACTCCCACAGCCCAAGCCTCAAAGGACACCTATGAGGAAAGTTCCACAGAAGATACACTAACAGTCGGATTTACTAACAGCCCAATAAAGAGTGAAGGAACAAATTGGCAAACTGCTTCCAAGAAAGAAAATATCCCCCAATTAATTTTATGATGTGATCATAACATTGCTACCAAACCACTGAAGAAAAGTAGGAGAAATCTAATTATAGATCTCTCTTGGCACTAGTGGTAAATAACAGATGAGGGTTTGATTCCTCAGTAGGGAAGATCCCCTGGGGAAGGGCATGGCAGGCTACAGTCAATAAGTCGCAAAGAGTAGGACACAACTGAAGTGACTTGGCACACATGCATGACAATATGTGGAAAATTATCTTAAACAAAATATTAACAAATTAAAGTTAGTGATGATCAAAAAAGAATACAACATGATTAAGCTGGGTACTTTCAAAGAATACAAGAACGGGTTATCAATAGAAAATCTATTAATTCACCATAGGAAAAACATTATCAACTCACTAGAAGCTGAAAAAAGTACTCAGTAACATCCAACATCCACTCATAATTCAAAAATGTAAATTCTTTGAAAACAAGGAATTTCAAAGGGAACTTCCTTAACTTGCTAAAGGATATCCAACAAAAATCTACTGCAAACAACATTCACAGGTGTGAAACCTTCGACATGATCCTATCTAAGACAGGATCAAGATAAGAAGGCACATAGTATTAGTTTTCTGCTGCAACCTATCAGGTTGCACTGCAAGAGCAAATTAAGTCTGAAAATTAGTGGCTTAACATAATAAAGGTTCATTTTTCCCTGTACTTTATGGTAATACAGGTTAGCAAGAGAATCACACTTCACAAAATTGCCCAAGGACCTGTGCTGATGAGACAGGCTGAACAACTTGCAGCTGTACCATCTAGAACAGGCGACCTCACTGTCACTATAACAACAGAGAGTTCTTGTCAATTCTTCTATGCCGCTCCCTGGAAGGGATCCACATAATTTCCATTTATAGTCTACTGGCTGGAACTAGGCCCTATACACCTGCAAGAGGGCTTGAAAATATAGGAGAGGAAATGATAGCCAGTAGGCAATAAATATCTCTGCCACATGCACAATCACCACTTTTATTTCAGTACATTAAAAATTCTAGTAAGTCAAGACAAGGTAATCTGTAAGGCAGAATTAAAATTCATTGTTTGTAGATGATATGGCTTCCTCTACTAAAAAATTCAAGAATATCTAAGACAAGAATGTTACACAAAAATCTATTTCAAAACCATAGATTAGCAAAACACATACAAAAGTAGTTTTACATAAAAAACTGTTTACAATGGAAACCAAAACTATAAGGTTTCTGAGACTAAATCTAACAATGTGTAACACATTAATGGAAAAGTGTATATAACTTTAGTAAGACATGTGAGAACTGAGATGACTTGCATTCACAAGGCTTGGCTAACAGAACTAAAATCTTAGGCTCACCTACCTCAGTAGGACTTTACCATGAGTTTTAATGCTATAAACCAGTAAATAGCTTCATTATTCGCTTTAGTATCTTCCCATAAATCATTTGCCTGAACAACAGTCTGCTCAATCATCATTCGGCTCCCTTCTCATAATGATAGATTGTTAATCTGAGCAAACAGTCCCCTTCTCAGCCCAAGAGATAACTCAGGAAGACAAATTTCTTCCCTATTAAATACTTGCTTACTTATCAAGATTTGCTTTAAGACTCTAATCTTCATGTCCAACGTTGTTGTTGTTTAGTCACTAAGTTGCATCCAACTCTTTACAACCCCATGAACTGTAGCCTGCTAGGCTCTTCTGTCCATGGGACTTCCCAAGCAAGAATACTGGAGTGACTTGCCATTTCCTTCTGCAGGGGATCTTTTCGAACCAGAGATTGAACCTACATCTCCTGTTTGGCAGGTGGATTCGTTACCACTGCACCACCAGGGAACCCCTAATCTTTTATATCACAAACATTGCCAATGAGATTCCCTGCTTTAAAGTTCAGTTCAGTTCAGTTGCTCAATCATGTCCAACTCTGTGACCCCATGGACTGCAGCATGTCAGGCCTCACTATCCATTACCAACTCTCAGAGTCCACCCAAACTCATGTCCATTGAGTTGTTGATGCCATCCAACCATCTCATCCTCTGTCATCCCCTTCTCCTCCTGTCCTCAATCTTTCCCAGCATCAGGGTCTTTTCAAATGAGTCAGCTCTTCACATCAGGTGGCCAAAGGACTGGAGTTTCAGCTTCAACATCAGTCCTTCCAGTGAACACCAGGACTGCTCTCCTTTAGGACGGACTGGTTGGATCTCCTTGCAGTCCAAGGGACTGTCAAGAGTCTTCTCCAACACCACAGTTCAAAATCATCAATTCTTAGGTGCTCGGCTTTCTTTATAGTCCAACTCTCACATCCATAAATGACTACTGGAAAAACCATAGCCTTGACGGATCTTTGCTGGCAAAGTAATGTTTCTGCTTTTTAATATGCTGTCTAGGTTGGTCATAACTTTTCTTCCAAGGAGTAAGCCTCTTTTTATTTCATGGCTGCAGTCACCATCTGCAGTGATTTTGGAGCCACACACAAAATAAAGTCAGCCACTGTCTCCACTGTTTCTCCATCTATTTGCCATGAAGTGATGGGACCAGATGCCATGATCTTCGTTTTCTGAATGTTGAGCTTTATGCCAACTTTTTCACTCTCCTCTTTCACTTTCATCAAGAGGCTCTATAGTTCTTCACTTTCTGCCATAAAGGTAGTATCATCTGCATATCTGAGGTTATTGATATTTCTCCCAGCAATCTTGATTTCAGTTTGTGCTTCATCCAGCCCAGCATTTCTCATGATGTACTCTGCATATAAGTTACATAAGCAGGTGACAATATACAGCCTTGACGTACTCCTTTTCCAATTTGGAACCAGTCTATTATTCCATGTCCAGTTCTAACTGTTGCTTCCTGACCTGCATACAGATTTCTCAAGAGGCAGGTCAGGTGGTCTGGTATTCCCATCTCTTTCAGAACTTTCCACAGTATATTGCGAGCCACAGAGTCAAAGGCTTTGGCATAGTCAATAAAGCAGAAATAGATGTTTTTCTGGAACTCTCTTGCTTTTTCGATGACCCAGCAGATGTTGGTAATTTGATATCTGGTTCCTCTGCCTTTTCGAAAACCAGCTTGAACATCTGGAAGTTCACGGTTCACATATTGCTGAAGCCTGGCTTGGAGAAATTTGAGCATTACTTTACTAGCATGTGAGATGAGTGCAATTGTGCGGTAGTTTGAGCATTCTTTGGCATTGCCTTTCTTTGGGATTGGAACGAAAACTGACCTTTTCCAGTCCTGTGGCCACTGCTGAGTTTTCCAAATTTTCTGGCATATTGAGTGCAGCACTTTTACAGCATCATCTTTCAGGATTTGAAACAGCTCAACTGGAATTCCATCACTTCCACCAGCTTTGTTCGTAGTGATGCTTCCTAAGGCTCACCTGACTTCACATTCCAGGACGTCTGGCTCTAGGTGAGTGATCACACCATCATGATTATCGAAGTCGTGAAGATCTTTTTTGTACAGTTCTTCTGTGTATTCTTGCCACCTGTTCTTAATATCTTCTGCTTCTGTTAAGTCCATACCATTTCTGTCCTTTATTGAATCCATCTTTGCATGAAATGTTCCCTTGGTATCTCTAATTTTCTTGAAGAGATCTCTAGTCTTTCCCTTTCTATTATTTTCCTCTATTTTTTTTGCACTGATCGCTGAGGAAGGCTTTCTTATCTCTTCTTGCTATTCTTTGGAACTCTGCATTTAAATGGGTATACCTTTCCTTTTCTCCTTTGCTTTTTGCTTCTCTTCTTTTCACAGCTATTTGTAAGGCCTCCTCAGACAGCCGTTTTGCTTTTTTGCATTTCTTTTTCTTGGGGATGGTCTTGATCCCTGTCTCCTGTACAATGTCACAAACCTCTGTCCATAGTTCATCGGGCGCTCTATCAGATCTAGTCCCTTAGTTCTGTTTCTCACTTCCACTGTATAGTCACATAAGGGATTTGATTTAGGTCATACCTGAATGGTCTAATGGTTTTCCCCACTTTCTTCAATTTAAGTCTGAATTTGGCAATAAGGAATTCATGATCTGAGCCACAGTCAGCTAAAGCCCTTCTTGCTTTAAAGCCCTTCCTTAAAACTCTGGAGCCAAGACTCCCAAACACTTAACCTTTAAATATTTACCTATAAATATCCACCCTTAACTTTTCAGAGATATTACTCTTAACCTTTCAGAGATACTACTAAGTCTGCAAAGGTGATGTTCTCCCTTACTGCATAATCAAAGCTCTGCTTTGCTTGATATCAACAGATTCTTCAGTTATTGTGGTGATGTTTTGGTGAGCTGGCAATTGACAACCCTGAAATCCAACAAGATCCAAACAGACCCACCTTGTTGCCACATCTAAGACACTCAACTCAGAAATAGTTTTTTCCTCTGGGACTCCTGGGCCTCCCTCATTGGGGGGTCTCTCTAACTATCAATACAATGGTGTGGTAACTGAATCTTCTTATTAGGTCTGGACTCTGCTCTCCTTTTGGTAAAGCTCCCAAATGCTGAGTTACTTTGTCTTATAGGAATGGAGAACCCTTGTCATTATCTGGTCAAATCTGAAAACTTGTATCTCAAGTGGAAACTTGTCTTGTTATATATGTTACTAATATGTCTCTCTGTCACTTTTTGCTCTGAGTCTGTAAGAGGAAGTCCACAGCAAATGACCAGGCATGAACTACTAAAGCTATCCTGTAGCCAAATCTAAGAACTGACAGATTCAGATGTCCTCAATCTACCAGAATGCTTAGTAAAAACTTTGCCCTGGGCCACCTGTCAGAAAATCATGAAAACTTTCCTCAGTGTCTTCTTTTTATTTTCCTCCATGGGAGAAAATGCTTCTGGAAGAAACCACTACCAGACCTTCCATCTTCTTAGAATTACAGATTTGTCAGGTCTCTAAGATACCAATCACTAGGTTGGCACCCAAGACATAAGCTGTATCAGCAACATAATGACCAACGCTGTCAGATTCTTATGCCTGTGTTTCAGTTTAGACCAATGCCCCCTCCAAGTCAGATTCAATCTTTTGATCATCTTACGTATATTTATACTATGATTTTAAATTGCACATTTACTGTTCCAAAAAGCATAATTTCACTAAGTATTTTTAAAATTACAGTGGCTACCTTGGAGGGTGTTTTATATGAACAAAACTGTTTATGTAAAAGATGCCTTAGAATGAAAAAGAGCAAAATCCTACATATCCAATAGTCTGCACTTCTCAACTGGCACAATAAAAATTGAAAAAAAAAATATTTCAGCATTTACAAATTGCTTCCTTAAAAGATCTGTTGGCCAAGGCCCATTTTTAAGAATGTGAAAATGTAAAATCATGTCTTATTAGAATACCCTCACACCCCGTGAAAGAAATGGCCTTCAGCCCACTATTTATCTCCTGCCCTATCCTCTCCCTTACGTGAGAACCCTATCCTCCTTCTGTGTGCTTTCATTCCCATCTGAAGTGCCAGAAACAAACGCTCAGTGACTTCTTAAAATTAATCCCCTTCAGATTACATCAAGTGCCATATGGTTTACTTTTAAGCTCTGATCTTTTTCTGAGCTGAATAGTCAAGACATTCTCCAAAGTCTAATAAACAAGTTAAACAAGAAATTGCAGCAGAATTTAGAATTCTGTATACTTAAATAATTCGGCTTTTCCACATTTCCTATCTCAATAAAAGGTATCAAGAAAACACTGAGTTGTCAAAATCAGAAATACAAAAGTTATTCATAATACTGCACGGCTAAGAGCCTTTCAATACTCTCTGATTTCAAACTTTTCTTGACTATTTTTGCTTAGTTCCTAGAATTAAAAAAAAAAAAAAAAAAGGGCCTGGAGATATTTTTATTGAGATTTTGTTAATTTTTGAATTACCCTGCATAGAAGTGTATCTTTATGACACTGATGTTTTCTCTAGGAGAACATAGTACATCTTTTCCATTTGTCAAGTCTACTTTTCTGTCAACATTAACCCTAAATATCTGTCTAATATCTCCACTGCAGCTGACCTCCATTATTATCATCTTAATCCAAGCCATCATTTCTCACATTGACTACTCAATAGTCTACTAACTTGTCTACTGTCTCCATTCCTTTCCCAGTCCACGCTGCTATCAAGACTAATATTTTCAAAGTATAAAGCCAACTGTATCATCTTGTTTAAAATAACGTCATTTGCTTCCCATTGTACCTAGGATAATAATCAAAATTCTTAACATGGCAAAAAAGATTTGATCCCTATCTACTACTCTAGCCTAAGCTTACACCGTGTGCCTGCTCATGTCTGTCACTCCTAGCAACACTGGTCTTTTAGTTGCCTACCCACTGAACCTTTATAAATGCTGCTGCTGCTACTGCTGCTAAGTCGCTTCAGTCGTGTCCGACTCTGTGCGACCCCATAGACGGCAGCCCACCAGGCTCCCCCGTCCCTGGGATTCTCCAGGCAAGAACACTGGAGTGGGTTGCCATTTCCTTCTCCAATGCATGAAAGGGAAAAGTGAAAGTCAAGTGGCTCAGTCGTGTCCGACTCTTCACGACCCCATGGTCTGCAGCCTTCCCTCCAGAGCAGTCACCGATCCTCAAAATCCTTTTTCTGTTCTCCTTCACCAGATCAAATCCTCCTAATATATAACTAGTTGAAGCCAGCATGCATATCCCTCATGATATTTGTCACAGTTCCAATATATATTGATTTTTGTGATTTTATTATCTCTCTCATTATCATAAAATATCCATGAAGGCAGAAACAGTTACTAGTTTTGCTGATTTTTTGCTAATTTCTATTAATAACATAATAGAGTTTTAGTCATATCATCTTTCTTAATAGTAAGAGAGAAGCTGGGAGTAGAGAGGAACAAGGCATTCTAGATGTAACAGAACAAAGGACTAGCTTTCCATCACGATTCATCTTTGCTTCCTTCAGAGCAGAATTACTGCTGAGAAGCAATCCCTGCATGTAGGTGTGGCCATCTGGTTAGTTCTTGGCAAACAGAGTGTAGGTAAAAATGTCATGTGTCAATTCAAGGCCAAGGCTTGTAAGAAACTGATATGCCTCTTCAGGTTCTCCTTTGTTTTCCACTATGTGAAGAGGACAGCAATGCTCTAGAATAAGGTGAAGACACAAAATGGGGTCACTTCGTGGACCTCTCTTCTCTTGCCTCTGCAGAATATATTTCTCAGCAGAGCTTAGGCAAAGTCTTGCTTTTCTAAAAATTTCTTGCAAACACTCCTAGTTTCATAACTCTTTTCCTTATAGATACCGTATAGTGTTCCACTACCAGCTATTATACGCCTATATGAAAACAATCCTTTATTTTTCCATGGGAAAAACAGCCCTGTTCAATGATGAATATGTATTCCTATGGAAATCTACCTCTTCAATACAAAAAATAATCCTGTGAGCTGACTTACTACCGACAGCCTTACAAAGGTAGTATGAATGATTAACTTCTACTCTAACCCTGAAAGTGAAATATATAGAGTTGAGGGTGGGCAGATAGTTAAGGGATAGAAGCGAAGCTCTTTAAAATAATTCATTTAGAAAAGGGGATTCTGAATATATACACTACCTTTAAATGGACCAGTCAACACAGAACTGGATTATAGTTGCTGCTGCTGCTGCTAAGTCGCTTCAGTTGTGTCCGACTCTGTGCAACCCCATAGACGGCAGCCCACCAGGCTCCCCCGGCCCTGGGATTCTCAAGGCAAGAACACTGGAGTGGGTTGCCATTTCCTTCTCCAATGCATGAAAGTGAAAAGTGAAAGTGAAGTCACTCAGTCGTGTCTGATTCTTAGTGACCCCATGGACTGCAGCCTACCAGGCTCCTCCGTCCATGGGATTTTCCAGGCAAATTCAATTCCAGGTAAAAGTACTGGAGTGGGGTGCCATTGAGTGTCTGATAACCTTTCTCTCCTTTCTATAGTTTTATATACTTGGTTTACTTGTTTTCTCCTTATAATCCACTCATACAACACACATATTTTAGGAATCTACACTATGTATCAGACAATATGCTAAGTACCACTCCAGTACTCTTGCCTGGAAAATCCCATGGATGGAGGAGCCCTGTAGGCTGCAGTCCACGGGGTCACTCAGAGTCGGACACGACTGAGCGACTTCACTTTCACTTTTCACCTTCATGCATTGGAAAAGGAAATGGCAACCCACTCCAGTATTCTTGCCTGGAGAATCCCAGGGACAGGGGAGCCTGGTGGGCTGCCGTCTATGGGGTCGCACAGAGTCAGACACGACTGAAGCGACTTAGCAGCAGCAGCAGCAGCAGCAGTGATTATCAATAAGTAAGACCAATAAGATCCTTGCCATTTTGGAACTGACAGATTAGTTTTTTTTTTTTTTTTTTTTAAAGGCAGACTATAAACAAAGATGCAAATAAAGAAGAAAATAAATATATAAAAATTGTGAAACATGACTTGAAGAAAATGTACAAAGACAGGCTTATCCCTTGGTGTTACAAATAAGGTGGTTTCCCCAGCTCCCATGCAAGACAATGAACACTATGCTTTTTGATGTATGTGTGTGTGTGCATGTGTGTGTGTTTACAGGCACACTCACAAGCATATATATCACACAGATTGGTATACATGTATGTGTTTGAGTATATTCCACATAATAGAGTGGGTCTGCACCAGGTGAACTATGCCAGGCCCACACTCCTCTAGGGACAGGCTTAAACAAGGGCACAGCCCTATACAAACACTATATGAGGGATGGTTCTATTTAAGTGCTATGATCTCAGATGCCAATGCTTGCATAGACAGCGAAAGAATCACCTGGAAACTTGTAATAAAAATTTCCAGTCTCCATTCTCAGCAATTTTCATTTAGTAGGCCTGGAATGGATTTTCATAAAGTTCCACCTATATGATTCTGACACTCTGGTAGATTTGGACCCTCAGTCACAACTCTGCATTGGCTCTTCTGTATTTCTTTCACCACAATCAATGCATGGCAAAGAACTATGCTATTCAGTGCCCTAAAGCACAGAATAAATTGTCTTCAAGTAAATAAACAAAGGTATTATAAAGAAAGGTGTGATTTTTGTTTTGTTTTCCTAAATATAATATCTCCTCTTATTAAGAAGTTTTCACTTAGAGGCAAAAAAGATAAATCCTGGGGAAATACTTCTCAAAATGAAGAACATGAACTACTAGTGATATAGCAGGTTTTTAATATGCTGCCCAAAATAAATTTACATAATACACAAGATTATTTTACATGGTGCATGGACATACACTAAAAGACAGTGAATCACAAAGGAAAAAATGTACTTTCTTTTCAATTCTCTTTCAATCAGAAATCTTCAGTTAGCTATTGGTAATGTCTGCTACACCTGTATGTCATTGCTTATCTCATTTTAAGAAATAGAGAACATGTCTCAGAGTCTTGTTATCTAGCTAGAATTTAGTACCATTGTTTTGTTTTCACTGTATTTTTAAGGCTATAATCCATTTAAAGCAAATGATACTGGTTTTCATTTATTTTAATTTTCAGTTATACTTATAAATGAAAAGAAGATGAATTTTCAGTTTTTGAATTTTTAAAATTAATTTCTATTGAAGTACAGTTGATTTACAATATTTTGTTAGTTTCCGCTGTACAGCAAAATGATCAGTTATAATATATATATATCCACTTTTTTAGATTCTGTGGGTGTTTTAAAGATAGCATAAATTACATGAGATATTACAAAAATTATGAGGATGCTGCTGTATGAATGAATAAATGAAATTTAGAATTACTACTGTGAGGTGTCACTGAAAGTAACAGCCAATTTTTCTTTCTTTAACTCTCTGTCTCTCTCACACACACACAAACACAAATAACTAATCCAAATGAACAATCAAAAGTCACAAAATACTTATAAGAAGACATGCAATGAAAAGTCTATTCCAGACAAAATAATGATATTCCATAATATGACAATTATTGTTTGTAAATTTCTTGACTAAATGAATATGATAATATCTGACCATACATATCAGAAATTTACATATGCTCTAACCTGAAAGTCAGGATAACTATCACATGTAGTTTTTATTACATACCTTATAATCCTTGGGTCGATAGCAGCCAAGATGAGAATGATCTAAAAAAGGATGTATAAAAGAAACTATAAATATTTCCACCAAAAATAAATTTGGTTTAATATTTGCTTTTTCCTACAATCACTGTTTCTATGATTATAATTCACACAGCAGTTTACAGAAATACCTTCAAAATCCTTCAACAATGTTACAAAGATGATAAGCATAAGTTCAAATCTGGAAGTTCTTTAGCAAATAAATGATTTCACAAATATTATTTTCATTACAGTAGGAGATATCTGATATAGACCATGTTAATTTTTATTTGATAAACCAATCTGTGTGCATGAAAAGGACACTTTTTAGTTGACAAACCAGTTTATGATGATACATATTTTGAACATGCAGACTTGATAGATATTGCCAAACTACAAGTGTTCCTAATCTTGGAGTCTATGCCTGAATCAAGTGAGTGTAATGGAAACAGGACCAGCTTTAGCAAGTGGGAGCACACTGTCCTGTAGTCTTTAGATCTTTCTGACAAATAGATGTGCATTACAGTTTAGGCACCAGCACTTCTAATATGGTGATGGGCATATTCTCTGACTTTTCCAGTACTTCAACTGTCCCATGTACCTCTTTCATTAGATTACATTAGATATTACATGTGAGGCAGTAAAATAAACGCTAACTATTATTACTAACAGCTTTCCTGGTGGCTGCAATGTAGGAGACCTGGGTTCAATCCCTGGGTCGGGAAGATCCCCTGGAGAAGGAAATGGCACCCCACTCCAGTACTCTTGCCTGGAAAATCTCATGGATGGAGGAACCTGGTAGGCTACAGTCCATGGGGTCGCAAAGAGTTGGACATGACTGAGCGACTTCACTTTCTTTCTATTATTACTAACACAATATCAACATCATTACTATTGAATTCTAACTCAAACAAGGCCAGGTTCAATTTACCATAGATGCTAATTTGGTCAAGTTACACAATTAATTCCATGCCTCATTTTAAAAGTATAAAGACAATGCTTACCTTACCTCAAAAGAGAGTTATAGTTATGATTAAATTATACAATTCATAAAAGTACCTATTCTCAGTATTTACAACAGTGGGTTATAAAATTATTTCAAATCTCTCCCTAAAACAAACCACTACATTCTAAATGTACATTTGGTGTTCTATTTATTACTTAAAGGAGTCAACTTTGTAGAATTATAATCTCTATTATATAGACAGATGAGAAAATCAGAACCATATTTTGAAACTCTACTTTACTAATACATTTCAATAAAAAACACTCTTGACAGTCTCTATTTTACCTTCCCTAACCACTTTGTACAGAAAAAGAGGCTATACAGATACAGACCCAGGATAATCTGTGCCGTGCTGTGCTTAGCTGCTCAGTTCTGTCTGACTCTTTGTGACCCCATGGACTGTAGTCCACCAGGCTCATCTGTCCATGGAATTCTCCAGGCAAAAACCATTTATAAACTTACTCTAATTCAGACAAACTTCTACAATTTTCTTTCATTTTTATAAATTAAACTAATACTTTGATCTGAGGTTTCCTAATGTTCATATTTAATCACCCTTACTAACAATTAGGCACTAACTATATCCTAAATGTAGGAGATAAAGGAGATAAAAATCATGGCCCATGGTTGTACAGTGCTTCTAATTTACTTAAGTTATTACCAAGTCAAATAACAGCAGCATAAAAGGACAAGCTACGTCAGAATGGTACTGGCAATTAATGCTATCAAAAAGTCATATCAGAGCCCAGTGTCTCAAAGTTGAAGACAATCAGGCAAAACTTCCTATAGGGGGAAAAAGTTGAGCTGGGCCTTAATGTATGGGTCACACTAAAGAAAAGTATAAGGAAAACGAAAGAACTAATTTAGATTGTGTGTGTGTATATGTGTGCTCTTGAACAATTTACATTTCCTTAAATCTCAGATTTCTTCATCTGTAAAGTGAGGATAACTAATAGTACCTAAAATTTTTGAGGTTACTGTGAGTAATGAATCAATGAAATGTAAGTACTTAGAATAGTGGCTAGCAGAAAACACAATATATATTAGCTATTATTTGATTCTCCTCTAATCTCATGAAATCAGTGTTACAAAATGAATATTTGTGTCCTCCCAAAATGTGTATGTTGAAGCCCTACTCCTCAAAGTAATGGCATTTGGAAATGAGAGGTATTTGCTAAATCCTAAGCAAATTAAAAAAGGACAGCTTTAAAATGCTCAAATGACCAGATGAAGCTTCCAAATATTCTTAAGGTACGAGAGATACTAAGTTTCTTCAAAAGGACTGCATAGATTAGAATTATATTTCATGGAAATTCTAGCCAGAGAAAACTTGGAGATTTTATCTAAAAAAAATAAAATATATCTAAAGGATAGTAGGGAAAGGAGTAAGAGAGTGGTGGAAAAAAAAGGAACTTGGGGTTATAAGATCTGGGTTCAAGTTCTATAGTGCTCCAACAGGTCACATAGCCTCTCTAAGCTTTGGTCACTCTCTTCCTGATCAAACATAGTTAAATACACCTTCACATGACTCGAATGAAGACTAAATCAATCAACACTGGTGAAAATGGTATCCAATAGGAACTTAAAAATTATTCTGCAAGATAATTTGGTAAGAAAATTTTCAAGAAGAATTTCCAAGATAGTCATAAGTGAAAATTTACCATGCCTAAGACAGTCTATCGTAAGAAATTTCCACAAGTATTTAAATAGCTGATGAGAATCCGAAGTACAGTTGCTCAACTATGAGACAGAAAGAAAAGCAGTCCAAAGAATAGGGGCATTAAAATTAGAGAAAAGAGAAGGGAAACTCTTTATGGTAAAAGGCAAATAATAAATGTATAAAGAAAAATGGAATTTAAAAAATATTTGGTAAAAATCACCATAATAAACTGTTTCCAGCAAGAACCATCAACATATGGTAAAGAGGTCAAAGTCAAGGAGTATTAACCGAGTCTTGATCGCCCCAAAATTACAAAGGGAAGGAAGAAATAGCAGCTTTTTCCTGCAGAAACCTAGCAGATACCACCGTAATCAAGTGAGCAAATTAACATCATCAGTAACAAAGCAACATCACATACATCTTGATGTGCTGCACTGAGAGTAATAGATCACTTCTGTTGTATTTTGGGAGAAAAAGAATAAATCTAATAAAGAGGAAAATAGTAAAACAAACCCAAATTGAGGGATTTTCTACTAAAAAAGTGGCCTTTACCCTTAAAAATGATCACAAACACAAAAGGCCAAAGAACTGATCCATATTAAAGAAAACAAAAGAGATGTGGCAACTGAAGGTTACGCATGATGTGGCATTCCTTTTGCTATAAAGGTATTAGAACAAGTGGCAAAATCTGAGTTAGGTTTATAGATTAGTCAACATTATTATATTGTTAGTTTCTTGTTTTGATAATTACATCACCTTCAGATAAAAACTGTGTTAGTTTTCTCGGGCTGTCTTCTACCATAAATTAGGTGAATTAAACAATAAACATTTATTTCTCATACTTCTAGAAACTGGAAGTCTGAGATGTGGGTGCCAACACAGCCAGGTTTTGGTGAAAGCTCTCATTCTGGCTTGAGGATGGCTGCCTTTTGGTTGTGTCCTTACATGACAGACAGAAAGGAACAAAACTCATCTACACCTAATTACCTCCCAAAGGTAATGACCCATCTCCAAATAACACCACTGGGGGGTTAGAACTTCAACATGTGAATTTTGAGGGACACAATTCAGTCCATAGCAACGTTGGGAAAAATTTTTACACAGACACACATACAGAGATGGAGGCAAGGAGGAGAAAGAAAGAGAAAGATGGAGGGAGAAGGAAAACCAAATATTAATATTTGTAGATTCTGAGTAAAAGGCATAGGGGAATTCTTTGTACTATTTCAACTTTCTATAAGTCTAAAATTGTAACAAAATAAAAAGTTAAAAGAAAAAGCACCTCATTATTGACCTAATTGTACCTCTATATAGGCAGCTGATTGCTTTGATATGAAGTTACTAGAAACTATAACAGTTCTCCTGGGAAATATATAATAATTGTTAGGGGAAATTAGATATTTAAGTGCATTCCAAAAACATCTTCCCAAGAAAAGTCTATATTGAAGTCATTTTCAATTTTTCTGGTCTTTAAAGCATATTTACTCAATGTCTATAAATTTAGTCCAAGAGGGGAAACAGTATAACATCTGTTCCTAATTTCATATCATCTATTATTCAGAGTACAAAAGGCTTATAAATTACCCTATTTATCTCCCAATTAATGCTAAAAAAGGAAAATAGGTGAGCACAAACTCTTCATGTTCTTAGATAAGAATGTTTTATATCCTAATTTTAAAAGAGAGAGAGATTATATACTAGAGTTTAGAATCAGAAAGAGACAAAGCTCACAATATGTTAATTATATTTTTTTACTCTCACTTTTCTATGCCTTTTTCGTAGTGTGCAATAAATTAACTTAAAGGCTTCTGGTGAATTGACTAGCCAGCGTCTACAGATATTAATACTTAGACGTCCCTAATTAGGCTTCCCAGGTAGCTCAGAGGTAAACAATCCTTCTGCCAATGCAGAAGACGTGGAGATGCTGGTTCAATCCCTGGGTCGGGAAGATCCCTTGGGGAAGGAAATGACAACCCACTCCATTTTTGTGACTGCCTGAAGAATCTTATGGACAGTACAGCTTGGTGAGTTACAGTCCGTAGGGTCACAGAATCAGACACAACTGAGTGCGCGTGCACGCGCGCGTGCGCGCGCACACACACACACACACACACCCCCAACTATAAAATACTATTTAATCTTCTTTATTAAAATCATCTTCATATTGAACTTAGAAATAACCTATCTAACTATTAGGATCAGGCCTAAAAATGAAAAAAAATTGTTATAAACTAAATCTAAAGAATGTTATCTTTCCTGAAATATAAATTTTATTGTGACAGTTGATATTAAGTGTCCTGTGTGCTAGCGCATCTTGCATAGTAATATTTATCATGTTATCTTCATTCTTCAATAAGCTGATAATCAGAGTAGTTAAGATAATTTGTTCAAGAATGCTCCATTTATAAATAAGTGGCTGAGCAAACATTCAAATATACGTGTAAATGTATGTCTGAAAGTATCAGCTTGAACTCTTTTTACAACTGTATTTCCCAAAGCCTGTTCCACAAGCAGTAATGCATGTTAAAGCAGGAAAAAGGTTTCATGGCCAAATAAATTTAAAAATTGTTGAGCAAAACAAAATCAAAGTTTTTTGTTGTTGTTTTGTTTTACTAAAAGGTATCACAGTCTTTAATATGCTAATATGTGTTTTGAATCACAAAGAAGATGGTTTATAGCAGCATTTAAATTCTATTATTTTTAGAGAGTATCCACCTGGGTGTCCCATAAGTTTTAAAAAGTGTCATTGTAACATTACTTTCCAATATAGCTAAGATTCTGTTTTTTTTAATTGATGCCAAGATAAACACTGGAATATAGGAAAGATAACTAAAACAATGGAGATAACTTGTATATTACCATTGTGCAGCCTGGACCATCCATCTCTTTCACAGTCTCTGCCAGGAGATCCAAATAGAGCATCGGCCCTGGGACTTGGGGGATCGACCTAGAATAAGGAAAATTTCAATGTAACAAAAAGCTTAATTTTTTTTCAGTCTAATGGTAACAGAAAATCAAGTAAGGTGCATAGATCACATATCATCAGGTTAACACGATACTGCCTACATAGTTCGAAGGCACATTCCAAAATCAGAGCTTAGCCAAGTATTTTGCTATTTGTTTTTAAGTAAAATTTAAATCCCAGAAATTTTAAGTTATATTCTGAATCCACTCTAAAATCAACAGATTTACAGTTGAAATGTCCATTACTCTATTGCCTAATTTGCTTCTCACTACAGAGTTAAAAGGCAATGGCACCCCACTCCAGTACTCTTGCCTGGAAAATCCCATGGACGGAGGAGCCTGGAAGGCTGCAGTCCATGGCGCGACTTCACTTTCACTTTTTACTTTCATGCATTGGAGAAGGAAATAGCAACCCACTCCAGTGTTCTTGCCTGGAGAATCCCAGGGACGGCAGAGCCTGGCGGGCTGCCGTCTATGGGGTCGCACAGAGTCGGACATGACTGAAGCGACTTGGCACAGAGTTAAAAAGAAATCTTACTTTGCTACATTTCAAAAACAAGTTTAGCCTTTTATTACTTGTCTCCTTAGCATACAAATTTTGAATTTAGTGTCTTTACTTGGCTGTGTTTAGGAGCCAGCATTCTGAGTACAGGAATAACATATTAACAGTCATCCATGTTTTCTAACAGAGTCAGGCTGATTTAAATCTGTGCAAAAAAGACAGCTCTATCTACCAAAATTAAAAGTTTTTTACATAAAAGGGCAATATCAAGAGAGTGAAAAGGTACCCATGTAGTAGGGCAAAATATTTGCAAATTACTATCTGACAAGGCATTAATATCCAGAATATATCAACAAACTTCAAAAACTCAATAAAAAAAAATTGAGCAAAGGACTTTAAAAAGACACTTCTCCAAAAAAAAGATATACAAATGACCAATAAGCACATGAAAAACCATTCAGCATCACTAATCATTAGTAAAATGCAAGTCAAAAGTCTATTTTACCCCCATCATGAGATACCACTCTACACCCTCAGGATAGCTACAATAAAAATAAAACAGAAAATAACAGACATTAGTGAGAATGTGGATAAATTGGAAACATCATACACTGCTGGTGAAAACACAACAGAACAAACTCTGGAAAACAGTTTGGCAATTCTTCAACAAGCTAAACACAGAATTACCATGTGTTAGTCCCTCAGTTCTGTCCGACTCTGTGAACCCACGGACTGTAGCCCCTCCAGGCTCCTCTGTCCATGGATTTCCCAGGCAAGAATACTGGAGTGGGCTGCCATTCCCTTCTCCAGGCAATCTTCCTGACCCAGGGACTGAACTTAGGTCTCCCGCATTGCAGGCAGATTCTTTACTGTCTGAGCCACAAGGGAAGCCCATATGGCCCCATAATCCCACTCCTAGGTATTAAAGCAGTTGGAAATTAAAACAGATATTCAAACAAAACTTGTACACGAATGTTCACAGAAGTACTATTCACATAACTAAAAGGTGAAAACTCAAATGTCCATCAACAGATTAATGGATACACAAAATGTACACTGAATTATTCAGCCATAAAAAGAATCAAGTACTGATACATGCTGCAACACAAATGAAACTTGAAAGCACTGTACTAAATGTACTAAATGAAAAAAGACAAAAAGGCAAAAATTGTATGTTTCTATTTATATGAAATGGCAGAATAAAAATATTATATTATGACTATTTTACTAGAATAGAAAAAAATACTAACTTCCACATAAATAAAAAAAGCAAAGAATGTAGCTTAACTCATAGAATGGTTGTGCTGGTTTGTTTGGGAGCATACTAGTTTCTTGAAACTTCTTTATTCTTTAAGATTACTTTTTATACAGTACCTATAAAACTAGAATGTCTTTCCTAAGAGTATTATATTTTGTATATTCATATATCAAATTAAAATTTTGCTTGGTTACCAATTTTGTTAAGTGCTTTGAAAATCATGAATGGTTACAGAGGTGGGAGGCATATGTTTATAAACACAGTTGGAAAAATCTAGTCCTTTACAGTCACTGTAAGTAATTTTGTAGCTATAAACTTAGAAGCATGTATTTCTTCCTGTTCATTGGAAATTTGAAAGGGAAATCATTTAATAAAAATCTCAAAATTTATGCCAAGAATTAATAAAATTATTCTATTTTAAGTAGTGACATGAAAATAATACTAAACATTTTAAGAGTAGTTATTTCCCTAAGCAATTTTTATGTGGCTAATGCTCAAAATATTCCTAGCTATCTTTGTACATAGGTATTTTAATTAAAGTGCTAATATTCCTTCAGGTTAGAATTTAGCATGTCCTTTCTTTTCAATTTAATTTGCAATTGTGGGCAAACAAAATTAAAGGCATTCTGGAACTGCCATCAAACAAGCAAGTAATCATATCTGGATATTGTTCAAACAACCAAAAACAGTGACCAGAACCTATAAACAAGTTCTATAAATAAGACAAGTGCAATTACAATGATCTCAATAAAATGTAACCATTTAAAAGTTACCGTAACTATTAAAATTTTTATTTTTTACAATAAAAATCTATTACTTTAGGCTAAAATAATAAAAGATACATAGTCAAAATAAGAAAATGGAATGAAATATTGCTTAAAGTGTATTTAAATTTTTTTAAAATGGTATCACAAATGTTAAAAAAGCTATTAGACCATCAAAGGAACATGTTTACTTGTTTGCATTTACATTCACATTTTAAAATTTGGGAAAATGCACTGGAAACATTAAAGTAAGAAAGTGTTTTATAGATACCTCAAAAAGTTGTTTTGCTTCTACAGGCACTTAAATCTTCAAGTTTATTATTATATAAAGCATTTTTTAAATTAATTTGCAATTTTTGTTACTGAAATGCTTTTAAGGTAAAATACTTTTATAAAAATTAAAGAAATTATGAAGATTCTGAGAAAGATTTTTATTAAGTATTATTCAGTTCAGTTCAGTTCAGTTGCTCAGTCGTGTCCGACTCTTTGCAACCCCATGAATTGCAGCATGCCAGGCTTCCCTGTCCATCACCAACTCCCGGAGTTCACCCAAACTCATGTGCATCGAGTCGGTGATGCCATCCAGCCATCTCATCCTCTGCCGTCCCCTTCTCCTCCTGCCCCCAATCCCTCCCAGCATCAGGGTCTTTTCCAATGAGTCAACTCTTCACATGAGGTGGCCAAACTATTGGAATTTCAGCCTCAGCATTAATCCTTCCAATGAACACCTAGGACTGGTCTCCTTCAGGATGGACTATAGACCCTTAAAAATTAGCCAAAATCTTTTTGACTATCATATGGATACAAGCTTTAAACACAAAACACATCATAACAGGCTTCCATACAGAAAGATTAGAAACTCTATTACCCTTAAAATTGAGTTGTCTCTTTCAAAGGCCTTTCCGTTCCCATCAAATGATTTGCTTCAAACTCCATTATATAAGGTTTACCCAAGGGACATAATTACAAGGGAAACTTTTCCATTACAATTTTTTAAAGGGCTGAGGGGTGGGTGTCTTCCTTTTCACAAAGAAAACTAGTTCCTATTTTAAAATCCTACTCTGCCATTTTAGTACTAATGTCAATTATATATCAGTTCAATTTGTAAAGTTATTACACTGTCCACTTATAAGAAGAAAGGAAACGGCTACTTAGAGGACTTATGGGATTCATAATGGAGCTTGATCTCTGTCAGGTTTAAAGGCTGCAAAAGAATGTTCTTTTATTAAGTTAATTTTCCATTTTAGATTGCTAGGCTAACATACAGTTCATGAAGAAAAATTATTCATATAAGCTAGAAGTTGAAAGAAGTTTGAGTAATATTTTAGTGCAATTACAAATTAGATCAGTTTCAAATGGAAATGTTTCAAAGAACACATACATGTCTAATCACAAATGGAGGTTTATCTGTTTCTTTTTTGAATTCATAAGGGCCGAGATTTAAATGGGCCAGCCGCCGCCTGGTGTCTTCTGATAGCTCACACATGCGTCTTTTTGTGTAGGGAGATGGAGAGTGTGATTTTGAAGAAATTGTAGGCTGTTCGTAGTTTTTTGCATTTATGCAATACTTATTCCTCTCAGGTGACTTGGATTTTTTCTTTTGTGACCTCGATGTTCTGTTTTGCAGTCTGCCGTGTGGTTTTTCAACTGGAGCCGTATGGTAAATAAATTTATCCTAAACATAAAAAATAAAAATTAGTTTGGCCAGGAGAATATACTTTATACATATTATGACCCTTGGGTAAACCATATATATAACCAAGGTTATAAGGTACATATAATCTATCAAAACCAACTAATCAGTCTCTCTTATTTGTGCAGATTCTGGGGGAAGTCAAATCCATATCCTCCCAAATAACTCTGTCTAGTAACAAGTAAAATATACTGTATCACACTTCTTCTTAAGTATAATAAGTACTTTATAAAAGTTAAAGCCCAATATTTAATCATTTGAAAAATCTAAGAAAAAATTAAAAAGTTATTTTTCAATATACTAAAGATTAATGTAAATGTTGGTTTATCATTTATAACTATGTATTCAAATAATTGGCTATATAATTTAAGAGGGTAAGTTTAATAATCTTAAAAATACACATCTAATTAGTTGATTATAAAATCCTAATGGAGAAAACTATATATGTTTTATTCATACTATTATAATTACATACACTTGCACAATATGAAAATCTGAAGTAAATCTTTTTACATATTTTCATTGAACATATTATTTGAATTATACAAGGTGATTAGAATTTTAATATCTCTTCCAAACTTTAAAATTCAATGGCAGGTAACCATAACGTCTTAATTATGTACTTTCATAAAAGTAAAAATGTCCAAAAGACATGTTACAAATTTTAATAACTAGTACTCTATCTTCTAATAATATTGGCTAATAGTCCAAAATTTTAAAAACAAACATGATTGTTTTTCTAAAATTTTTGAGTTATTAGGATATTTTATTCAAATAAAAATTATTCTGCCTTACAAAAGCTGGGTCACAAATAAACAATGTTAAGACCACTTCAAGCATTATCTAGATTTATAAGCTTTCCAATATTAGAGAAAACAGACGGTTAAGAATCTGTGAATGTCCTCCTAACTTTATAACTTTAAAAAACCACCTAACCTACCTCTGCCCTTTTCTACCTTTTCAGTCTCCCTCCCTACCTGCTACGGGTATCTATTTTAGAGTAAATAAAATACAAACATAAAATAGAAAAGTCATGCATTTTTTAAAGCAGATAAACAGAAAAGAAAATAGGAAAACAAGAAAACATTTCCTGATTAGGAAAAAAGTAAGTCCACAAGTTTCATACAGACCAGCAGCATCAGATTATTTCATCATCTTTCTTTCTTCTCTAGCTCTTGTTAATGCTCCTGGACCTTCTCCCACCTTGTTCAATGACTTCAACAAGTAATTCAGAATTTTCATCCCATTTCATGCATCTTTATGACATCACACTGACTCAAAGCAGCAGCAATGTTAGCACATGAACCTTTGAGGTTTAATAAAATGTTCAAGCAATGACTCTTTCCAAGACCTTGGACTTAGACTTTTTACTGCTGAGCTTTAACTACTTCTTTCTACTTTATCTTAGATTTCATCATTATTCAGATCCACTGCACCCTAAACTCTGAAAAATCTCTTGTTGACCAAACCTTCTTTTCCTCAACCTACTCCTTTTATTTTCACTGAATCTGTTACTTGCCCTCCTGTCCTCTTCAGCCCCTAGATCTCTTTCCCCTAGATCTTCATACATTTTTAGTGTCTCTTACTTTCAGATGCAGATGAATCCATCATTACCTATTTCAGCAATGCTGTAAAGTTCCTTCTTACCCACTTTTGTTTATACCAAACCAAAACTAACTCGAACTTTCTTCTCCATTACACTTTTTGAATGCTGAATATCATACAGAAAGTGAGGCATATCTGTGCTGCATCTACCACAGATTCATGCTTTCTAACCTAATCAATCCTTAATGTATTCTATTAATGTCTAACAAAACTTAAAATAGTGGCTGTTTTATACTGTTTCATACAAAATGGCTCCCTCCATCAGCTACCAGGCAATAGCAATTGTAACAAAAGGAGACAACAAAACTGCTTGTCTTCTTTTACTCCAGAAAAACTTTTCTGCCATATGTGAAGGAGCTGAAATTTGCCTGCTAGATGAGGACAGTCTATGGCCATCACCCCAGTTGACATCAAGCCAAATACCAGGAATGTAAAGTCCCTCTCAGATCAAGAAGTCATCCAGCTACCAAACATTTAGGTGAAGCCATCCTAGACCACTCAGCCCTAGCCTAGCCAGCCCAAACCAAAAGAACAACACAGCCAAGCCACAACAGTGAGAAACATCTTAAGTTACTTAGTTACACAGGAAACCTGATATAGATTATCAAACATACTAATAAAGTTACTTTATTAATATGTAATATTTAACTACTTACTACTAATGATAAACTCTAATCTGTGGTAGGTAAAAGAAAGTAAATAGAAATGATTTATTCCAGAAAATCCCAATAATATACCTTATTATTATCAGTCCATTCAATTGGTGACATCAATTGTGATTTAAAAAACTTGAAAAAAAAATGTTCCCAAAGGAATAAAGATCATTATAAATATTTATAAACCTAAATTATCATATGAAGTTTATTTTACTCTTAAAAATTAAAATGGTTTGTCTTATTTTAAACTATTTAAAGCTGAAAATGCTGTTTTATAACCATTAAAATTTTTTTTTAATTTTATTTTTTAACTTTACAATATTGTATTGGTTTTGCCATACATCAAAATGAATCTGCCACAGGTATAGAAACTAGTTGTTGATGTTAGTGTTTACGAAAATATTCTTGAAAATCAGACAGATTTGGTTTTAAGTTCCTCATAAGACTGATTAAAAGATTTGAGAATATATGTGCCTAGCATGTAACATATAATTAATAAATTGTGTGACTGTTTCTAAGGTTATGGTTTTAATTAAGATAATTGAGATGTAGAAGACAGAGATGAGATATTAGAATATATTGTCTGATAGGTGCAACAGTATACATTTTTACATTAAAATTGTGGATAATAGGCAGAATTTTAATTTTATGTGATATTGTTTGAGAATTTTAATTTTATGTGATATTGAGAATTTTAATTTTATGTGATATTGTTCTCAAACAATATCACATAAAATTAAAATTCTGCCTGTTATCATCTACAATTTTAATGTAAAAATGTATACTCTGTTGTACCTATCAGACAATATATTCTAATATCTCATCTATGTCTTCTACATCTCAATTATCTTAATTAAAACTATAACCTTAGTAACAGTCACACAATTTATTAATTATATGTTATATGCCAGGCACATATATTCTCAAATCTTTAAATCAGTCTTATGAGGAACTTGAAACCAAATCTGTCTGATTTTCAAGAATATTTTCTTAAACACTAACATCAGTAACTAGTTTCTCACATTTCTGTTCCACAAAGAACAAATGACAAACGCTGAAACAGCAAGTCAGCCGAAAGCTTAGAGAGCAAACGCTAGTCCAGTGAAACTACCAGTGGGATGACAGCTCTCATTAGTAAGGCGTCCCCACCAAGCTGTACACTTAGAGCGTGTGCACTCTTCTGTGTGTACGCCACACCCCTGGCCGAAAAAGAGAACTTCCCACCCATCAGTAGAAGCGAACACCCCAGCGTGGAAAGGAAACTTGTTCTGATCAGGGAAAGAATTTACGACAATTTATAAATGTGCACAGAGCATATCTCCAAACAAGTCAGTAAGCCAGCTCTACATCTGGCAAGCAAATCATCAGACCTCTAACAGCAGTATTTCATCTTGCATTTAAAAGACAAATAATTAGGCTAAATTCTGACATAGCAAATGTCTTGCTAAACAAAGTAAAAAAGATCCCCTTGATAATCTTATAACTATATTTTACCTTTCTTAGCTTGTTGTCACCCTGAGAAAATTTACTGTTAAACTGTGAATGTAGGAAATTAACATTCTAGTTTTCCCACCATAGGTCCAGTCCTGCCCTGTTTGGGGCCACTAGGCTTTATATAGTCCTGGCTCATCATCACAGGCTGCCCATTGTTACCTGGTCATAATGCAGCCACATATGTATGAGTAATGCCTGGACATTGTTAGATCATCTGCGGACAGGGTAGCAAGATGAGCCTGGTGACTCAGCAGAAAGTTGGACCAAAATGGAGTATTAGATCCAGATATCTGAGTTTACTAAAGACAGTTTTTACAAACATAGAAGGTACTTAAACTGAAATAGCCAAGCTTCTCTTGATCTGATAGCATTAGAACAGCTACCAAACTTCAGCAACAGTCCCTTAAGGAATCAGAAACACTCAAGAAGCTATACCTACTAAACACCTATAACCCAGTCTGAGTACCTGTGGTCCCATTTGATAAAAAGGGAACTTTTTAGCAAACCCTTTGAACTTTAAGTTCTTTAAGATTTATAGAAGCCTCCAATCTGGTTCTCTGTGGGACTTCTTGATCCCAACATCTTTCTGGCAGTTTAATTTCTTTCCATTTAAAACAAAAAAAAACCATGAAGTAAGTAAGTCAATGTACCATCTACCAATGGTAACAAGCTTTTCACATTAACACTTATTAACATGTAAACAAAATGCTAAATACCTATGATAATTGCCTTAAAGATTCAAATATAATCCTTTACGATTATACAGTGGAAGTGAGAAACAGATTTAAGGGACTAGATCTGATAGAGTGCCTGATGAACTAAGGATGGAGGTTCATGACATTGTACAGGAGATAGGGATCAAGACCATCCCCAAGAAAAAGAAATGTAAAAAAGCAAAAGCAAATGGCTATCTGAGGAGGCCTTACACATAGCTGTGAAAAGAAGAGAAGGGAAAAGCAAAGGAGAAAAGGAAAGATATACCCATTTGAATGCAGAGTTCCAAAGAATAGCAAGGAGAGATGCAAAGAAACAGAGGAAAACAATAGAATGGGAAAGACTAGAGATCTCTTCAAGAAAATTAGAGATACCAAGGGAACATTTCATGCAAAGATGGGCACAATTAAGGACAGAAATGGTATGGACCTAACAGAAGCAGAAGATATTAAGAAGAGGTGGCAAGAATACACAGAAGAACTATACAAAAAAGATCTTCACGAGCCAGATAATCACGGTGGTGTGATCACTCACCTAGAGCCAGACATCCTGAATGTGAAGTCAAGTGGGCCTTAGGAAGCATCACTACGAACAAAGCGAGTGGTGGTCATGGAATTCCAGTTGAGCTGTTTCAAATCCTAAAAGATGATGCTGTGAAAGTGTTGCACTCAATGTCAGCAAATTTGGAAAACTCAGCAGTGGCCACAGGACTGGAAAAGGTCAGTGTTCATTCCAATCCCAAAGAAAGGCAATGCCAAAGAATGCTCAAACTACTGCTCAATTGCACTCATCTCACACGCTAGCAAAGTAATCCTCAAAATTCTTCAAGCCAGGCTTCAGTAATATGTGAACCGTGAACTTCCAGATGTTCAAACTGGTTTTAGAAAAGGCAGAGGAACCAGAGTTCAAATTGCCAACTTCCGCTGGATCATCGAAAAAGCAAGAGAATTCCAGAAAAATATCTATTTCTGCTTTATTGACTATGCCAAAGCCTTTGACTGTGTGGATCACAATAAACTGTGGAAAATTCTGAAAGAGATGGGAATACCAGACCACCTGACCTGCCTCTTGAGAAATCTGTGTGCAGGTCAGGAAGCAACAGTGAGAACTGGACATGAACAACAGACTGGTTCCAAATTGGGAAAGGAGTACGTCAAGGCTATATATTGTCACCCTGCTTATTTAGCTTATATGCAGTGTACATCATGAGAAATGCTGGAGCGGATGAAGCACAGGCTGGAATCAAGATTGCCGGGAGAAATATCAGTAACCTCAGATATGCAGATGACACCATCCTTATGGCAAAAAGCGAAGAAGAACTAAAGAGCCTGTTGATGAACGTGAAAAAGGAGAGTGAAAATGTTGGCTTAAAGCTCAACATTCAGAAAACAAAGATCATGGCATCTGGTCTCATCACTTCATGCCAAACAGATGAGGAAACAGTGGAAACAGTGACAGACTTTATTTTTGGGGGCTCCAAAATCACTACAGATGGTGATTGCAGCCATGAAATTCAAAGACGCTTACTCCTTGGAAAGAAAGTTATGACCAACCTAGACACCATATTAAAAACCAGAGATATTACCCTACCAACAAAGGTCTGTCTCATCAAGGCTATGATTTTTCCAGTAGTCATGTATGGATGTGAGAGTTGGACTATAAAGAAAGCTGAACGCTGAAAAATTGATGCTTTTGAACTGTGGTGTTGGAGAAGATTCTTGAGAGTCCCTTCGACTGCAAGAAGATCTAACCAGTTTATCTTAAAGGAGATCAGTCCTGAGTGTTCATTGGAAGTACTGATGTTGAAGTTGAAACTCCCAATACTTTGGCCACCTGAGATGAAGAGCTGACTCATTTGAAAAGAACCTGATGCTGGGAAAGATTGAAGGCAGGAGAAGGGGACGACAGAGGATGAGATGGTTGGATGGCCTCACCAACTCAATGGAGATGAGTTTGAGTAGACTCCAGGAGTTGGTGATGGACAGGGAGGCCTGGCGTGCTGTGGTCCATGGGGTTGTGAAGAGTCAGACACGACTGAGTGACTGAACTGAACTAACTGAACTGAAAGATCCAAAAAATGTGAAATGAACTGCAGCCAAAATAAAAAAAATAGCACTTGCCACATGACCAATAAATATGAACTAATACATTAAATCATTAAATACTTTAATTAAATTATTTTAACCTGAGTGCGGCACTTCCTTGAACTTATCAGACATTCAGTAATCACTGAGGTTGTAGAAAATTCCAGCTTTGGAGCAATTCCCTGAAGAGAAAAGACAGGGTATTATTAGACATTTTAACTTTTAAAAAGATAATTATTATTGATGAAAATACAACCTACAGTAACAAACATTTATCAAGGTTCAGCTGCTTTATTTGTTAGTTTGAACTTCTTATTAAGGATAAAGACAACAAACTAATGTTAAATGTTATCAAGAAACAGTTTCACTAGTGATGATTCCCTTACAAGTGATTATATCACTTTTATGGAGAAATTAAGAAATTTTTCATTTTCAAGTATTTCCCTATAAAAAATTTTAAAGATTGTTAATAACATTAAAGTTCTAAATATGTGAAAATACTTAGTGGATTCCAACTCTTTTTACTCTTAAAAATTGAGGCATACACAACTACATAATCAAGAAATACTTTCATACTCTAGACGCTAAAAAATATTCACAGCTCCTGGGTATATAGTTCTTGAATATAGAAGACAGATAAGTCTCTACCAATTCTTCCAACAGTGTTTCCCAAAATGAAGCTTAAATCCAGATCTATGAATGAATGAATCTGGTTTCTATTTCTTGCAACATTTCAATCATCAGCTTACACACTGTTTTGAGATAAGTAGAGGAAAATGGTAAAATTCAAAGGAACAGTCACAAAGTACCTGAGAAAATATCTGGAAGCACACAAGTGACAGCCACACAAATTACAGTTCATCAAAACATCAAACATACAGTGTTGTCCATGCCCAGGGCTGCTTCATTCTAATATAATGGAAGTCAAACATTTCACCCTGTCTTTGACTTACTAACTTTAAAGTTTCAAACATTATACACTACAAAAAAGTTAAATATGAGCTACCTATGAATTAAGTGGATGACTTTTTCAGCAAACATACTTTTATTGATGATATCCACTATGCTTATTTATTAGTTATCTATTGTTGCAAAGCATGTTACTTAGCAGTTTAAAACATCATTACACATTTATTATGTCACAGAGTTACTAAGGGTCAGCAATCTGGAAGAGGCTGAACTAGGTGATTCTGGCTTGAAATCTCTCCTGGGATTTGAGTCAAGATGTTGTTTGGGCTGTAGTTATCTGAACGCTTGTCTGAGCCAAGAGGATTTGCATCCTAAGATTCATGCAGCTGCTGACTGGAGGACTCACTTCTTTTCCATCTTTTAAAAAAGAGGATGTGGCTCCTTATCATACACACCTCTCCACAGGACCTCTTGAATGTCCTCATGATATGGTAACTAGTTCTCCCAAAGAAAAGCAAGGAAGAAGACACAGCTCTTTTTATGCTTTAGTCTTGTAAGTCTAACACTGTCACTTCTGTCACTTTCTATTCATTAGGGCTCCTAAGTACAATCCACATTCTAGAACAAAAGAAGCAGACTACACTTTTAGCAGAAGGGCATCAAAAATTTGGGGAGGGGCATGTTTTTAGACAATCACAATTCACTCTTTGATCATAAATTACTTAGATTTCTCTCATGTGCAAAATAAATGCATGCCCTACTGAAGGAAATAGAAAGAAAGGGAAAGGAAAAAGTTTCACCCTTTTAAAACATCAGCTTGAAATCCAGGATGTTGACATCTAAATCAAACCATTATTTAGCAGTCTCTGGTATGGTTCTTTAAGTACAGTTCCAAGAATATAGTTCCTTGCAATTAGAATATGTATGAACTAATAAAGAAACAAGTTATGTGCCCCACATATAATCAAGGTACATATGTACGTATGTAGCAGACAGAGAGTAATCACTATAGAATACAAGAGGCAAACAGGAATCACTGTTATTATTCTTGTTCAATGGCTAAGACATGTCTGACTCCTTACGACCCCATGGACTGCAGCACACCAGGCTTCCCTGTCCTTTACCATCTCCCGGAGTTTGCTCAAACTCATGTCCATTGAGTGAGTGATGTCATCCAACCATCTCATCCTTTGTCACCCCCTTCTCCTATACTTCCTTCAATTTTTCCCAGCATCAGGGTCTTTTCCAATGAGTAGGCTCATTGCATTAGGTGGCCAAATGATTGGAGCTTCTGCTTCAGCATCAGTCCTTCCAAAGAATATTCAGGGTTGATTTCCTTTAGGATTGACTGGTTTGATCCCCTTGCAGTCCAAGGGATTCTCAAGAGTCTTCTTCAGCACCACAGTTTGAAAGCATTAATTCTTTGACACTCAACCTTCCTTATGGTCCAACTCTCATATCCATACATGACTACTGGAAAAACCATACCTTTGACTATTCAGACCTATAGGCAAAGTAATGTCTCTGCTTTTTAATATGCTGTCTAGGTTTTTCATAGCTTTCTTTCCAAGGAGCAAGTGTTTTTTAATCCCATGGATACAGTTACCAACCCAGTGATTTTGGAGCCCAAGAAAAGAAAATCTGTTACTGTTTCCACTTCTCCCCCTTGAATTTGCCATGAAGTGACTGGTCCAGATGCCATGATCTTTGTTTTTTAAATGCTGAATTTCAAGGCAGCTTTTTCACTCTCCTCTTTCACCCTCATCAAGTGGTTCTTTAATTCCTCCTCACTTTCTGCCATTTGAGTGGTATCATCTGCGTATCTGAAACTGCTGATGTTTCTCCTGACAATCTTGATTCCAGTTTGCGAATCATCCAGACTGGCATTTCACATGATGTACTCTATATATAAGTTAAATAAGGAGGGTGACAATACACTGCCTTATCATACTCCTTTCCCAATTTTGAACCAGTCCGTTGTTCCATGTCTGATTCTAACTGTTGCTTCTTGACTCACATACAGGTTTCACAGGAGATAGGTAAGGTAGTCTGGTACTCACATCTCTTGAAGAATTTTCCAGTTTGTTATGATCCACACAGGCAAAGGCTTTAGTGTAGTCAAGGAAGCAGAAGTAGTTGTTTTTATGGAACTCCCTTGCTTTCTCCATGATCCAACAAATGTTGTCAATTTGATCTCTGGTTCCTCTGCCTCTTCCAGAACCAACTTGTACATCTGGAAGTTCTCAGTTAATGTACTACTGAAGCCTAGCTTGAAGGATTTTGAGCATAACCTTGTTAGCAAGTAAAGTGAGCCCAACTGTATAGTAGTTTGAACATTCTTTGGCATTTCCCTTCTTTGGGATTGAAATGAAAACTGACCTTTTCTAGTCCTGTGGCCACTGCTGAGGTGGCCATATTGAGTGTAGCTGACATATTGAACGCTGACATATTGTATGTAGCACTTTAACAGCATCACATTATCTTTTAGGATTTGAGATAGCTCAGCTGGAATTCCATCACCTCTACTAGCTTTGTTTATAGTAATTCTTCCTAAGGCCCACTTGACCTCGCACTCCATGATGTCTGGGTCTAGGTGAGTGACCAAAACATCTCATTAAGATTTTTTTGTATAGTTCTTCTACGTATTCTTGCCACTTCTTTTAATCTCTTCTGCTTCTAATAGATTGTTATCGTTTCTGTCCTTTATCATGCCCATCCTTGCATGGAATTTTCCCTTGGTATCTCCAGTTTTCTTGAAGAGATCTTTAATCTTTCCCATTCTATCATTTCCCTCTATTTCTTTGCTTTGTTCGTTTAGAAGGCCTTCTTATCTCTTCCTGCTAGTCTCTGGGACTTTGTATTCAGTTGAGAATACCTTTCCCTTTGTTCCTGGCCTTTTGCTTCTCTTCTTTCCTCAGTTATTTATAAAGCCTCCTCAGACAACCACTTTGCCTTCTTGCATTCCTTTTTCTTTGGGATGGTTTTGGTTATTGCCTCCTGTACAATGTTACAAACCTCCACCCATAGTTCTTCAGACACTCTGTCTATCAGATCTAGTTCCTTGAATCTATTCATCATCTTCACTGTATAATCATAAGCGATTTGATTTAGGTCATACCCTAATGGCCTAGTGGTTTCCCCTACTTTCTTCACATTACCAGTAGGGAGAAGGAAGGGGGGATATAGAGTGAGGGGACAGAGAAGTACAAACTACTAGGTGTAAGCCAGCTTCAAGTATGTATTGCACAACACAGGAAATACCCAATATTTTATAATAACTGTAAGTGGAAAGTTACCTTTAAAAATGTGATAAAATTTAACATCCTTTTATAATATATATGCTCTAGAAAGTGGGCGCAGAGGAAATATACTTCAACATAATAAAGGCCATATGTGAGAAAGCCACAGCTAACACCATTTTCAATGGTGAAAAGCTGAAAGGCAACAAGGACACCCACTCTCACCACTTTTCTTCAATGTAGTTTTGGAAGTTCTAGCCACAGCAATCAGAGAAGAAAAACAAATAAAATGAATCCACGTTGGAAGGAAGAAATAAAACTATTTGCATATAACATGATACTACACAGAAAATCCTAAAGACACCACCAGAAAACTACTAGTGCTCATCAATGAATTCAGTACAGCTGCAAGATACTAAATTAACATATAAAAATCAGTTGCATTTCTATACACTAACAATGAGCTATTAGAAAGAGAAATTAAGGGACCAATCTCATTTATCATGACATCAAAAGGAATAAAACACTTAGGAATAAAACCTACCTAAGGTGGCAAAAGATCTGTACTCCAAAAATTACAAGACACAAATTGGAGACAACACAAACAAATGGAAATGCATGCCATGTTCTTGGATTGGAAGAATCAATATTGTTAAAATGACCATACTATCAAGGCAATCTACAGATTCAATGCAATCCCTATCAAATCACCAACAGCATTTTTCACAGAACTAGAATGAATAATTTTAAAATTTGTATTGAAACACAAAAGACCCCAAATAGCAAAAACAATATTGATAAAGAAGAATGAAGTTGGAGGAATCATGCTAACTTGAGACTATACTACAAAGCTACAGTCATCAATGTAGTATGAAACTGGCATAAAAACAGACACACAGATCAATGGAACAGGTTGGAAAGCCCAGAAATAAACCCAGACACTCATGGGGAAAAGATAGTCTCTTTAATAAGTGGTGCTGGGAAAACTGGAAAACTGGATGGCTACATGTAAAGGAATGTAATTAGAACACTCTAACACCATATACAAAAATAAACTCGAAATGTATTAAAAACCTAAATATAAGACCAGATACTATAAAACTCCTAGAAGAAAACATAGGCAGAACACTCTGACATAAATTGCAGCAATACTTTTTTTTGAATCAATCTTCTCTAATAATGGAAATTGCCGGGAGCCGGCGAGAGACATTCCACTCGTGACAAAGGTCATTAGGAAGGAGGCTCGGCATACGCAAAGGCGGGATCGAGCCTCGGGAGTGCCCCCGGATATTCTCGAGCATCTACCCCCAAAAAACCAGAGTCTGCCTACTTTATTGCCTTGTGCTCTCACCTCTGACTTTACTGGGGGCTGTCCCCCACCACCATCTCACTCTCTCTGTCAAAGAGTTAACTTACAGCTTCAATTAATAAAGTTCCTGGGCAATTAGGAGTGTTTAAATCCAAACCCCTCAGATGGCTCTCTAACTTGCCTGACAAGTTTACCCGGACACCTACAGCTATGCATACGATTGTTTACAGTCTCCCAGCCTCAAGAGGCACAGGAAGCTTAAGATATTCAAATAGCTTAGAGCCTCTCAGAGAGTTAGAAACTGTCAGAATAAAACTAGTAAAAGATTTCATTGATGAGCCAATGTTTGTTGCCAAGTTTCCACATCCCCTGAATTGTGTCCTTGAATATGTATTAATTAATAGTTGGTATGTAGAAAAAATAAGTAGTGGCCTTGGTGTTAGTAACTTTAGACCCTTAAGGTAATAAATTCTTTCCTTTGTAAACCCATTACACATCCGCCCTATAGGAATGTAATCTTATCTTTGGAAGATGGCGCCAAACCTTAAAATAATTACTCTTAGAGAAAATAAGTCTTTGTTGATAAGTCCTTGTCAAGAAATGTTAATAGGCCTTCTGGCCAGAAGATGATGTAAATCACCTAAACCATTTGTATACGATAAATTTGCAGGAAAGAAACCCTGGTTTTTGACAAGCATCAAAGACTGCTGACTTTGCATCCCCTATTATCCTCTATGTGTAACTTAGGGTATATAAGCCCCTGTTGAAAATAAAGCTATGGGCCTTGCTCACCAACGCTTGGTCTCCCCATGTCATTCTTCCCTTTAACTTCCAGCTGAGTCTCCATCTGGAGCGCGGAACCCACCATGCTTACTAATTATGCCTGGGCTTCTAAGATCCGACCGGGGAGGCCTCAGTGTCTCCTCTCCTTCGGGAGAACGGAAGGACGCCTGCGGCCTACGTAAGTGGTGCAAACTTCTTGTCTTGAAGTTTTATTGGTCTCCCGCGTAAACCAAGCTACTCAGCTTCTTTTCTCCACTGAATTTTCCCACTGAGCTATCCTCATTCTATTATTCTTTATATCTCTGAATAAATAAATAAATAAATAGGTCGCCTACTCCGTCTCCCCTTCGAATACCCTGGATCAGCTGGGGCTGGACCTCGGCAGGAAATAAAGGCAAAAATAAACAAATGGGACCCAATTAAACTCAAAAGCTTTTGCACAGCAACAGAAATCATAAACAAAATGAAAAGACAATGTACAAATGGGACAAAGTATCTGTAATGGGATCAACAAGGGCTCATACAGTTCAATACAAAAAAAAAAAAAAAAGCAGAAGACCTAAAAAGACCTTAATGGCCATCTATATGTTCATTTTTAGATTTATTTACAACAAGCACATGAAAAGATGCTCAACATCACTAATTATTAGAGAAACACAAATCAAAAATACAGTGAGGCAATACTTCACACCAGTCAGAATGGCCATTATCAAAATTTCCACAAATAATAAATGCTGGAGAGGGTGTGGAGAAAAAATAATCCTCCTACACTGTTGGTAGCAATATAAATTGCAACCATTCTGGAGGATAGTATAGAGGTTCCTTAAAAATCAAAATTGAAGGTACCATATGATCCAGCATTCCTACTCCTGGGTACGTATCTGGAAAAGACGAAAAATTCTAATTCAAAAACATACATGCACACCAATGTTCACGGCAGCATAAGTATTTACAACAGAAAAAACATGGAAGCAACCTAAATGTCCATCGACAGATTAATCAATAAAGAAGATGCGGCATATATACAATGGGATACTACTCAGCCACTAAAAAGAATGAAATAATAGCATTTGCAGCAAAATGGATGCACCTAGCGATTTTCATACTAAGTGACATAAGTCAGAGAAAGAAAAGCATTACAGATTACTTATATGTAGAATCTAACAAATGATGCAAGTGAACTTGTTTAAAAAACAGAAATAGACTCAGAGATACAGAGAACAAACTTGGTCACCAAAGTGGAAATGGGAAGACTAAAAAATTACGAGTATGGGATTAATTAGATACTACTTAGATACAATTAGATATTACTATGTATATAATTTAACAACAAGGGAACTATATTCAATATCTAGTAATAACCTATAATGGCAAAGAATTTGAAACAGATGTGTATATATACATATATATACACACATACATATACATGGGTGGTTCAGTGGTACAGAATCTGCCTGTAATCCAAAAGACCTGAGTTCCATCCTTAGGTTGGGAAGATCCCCTGGAGGAGGGCATAGCAACGCACTCCAGTATTTTTGGCTGGAAAATCCCACGGATGGAGGAGCCTGGCAGGCTATAGTTCATAGGTTTGCAAAGAGTCAGACACTACTGAAGCAACTTAGCATGCATGGATGCACATAGACACATATATACATATACAGAGAAATGGATAACTAAATCACTTTGCTGTATACCTGAAACTAATAGAACACTGTAAATCATCTTTACTTCAATTTTTTAATTATATAAAAATTTTAATTAAAAAATTTAAAAATAAAATACAAAAAATAAAGTAGAATAAAACCTGCTTCATTAAATTATTTTCTGAGGCAACAGCTTAGATATGTGTAGATTTTAATAAAGGATTTTATAGTTATAACCTTGGTTTTACCATCAGACCATAATTTCCTGAAAGTGCCCTAGAATAATTTTTGCTCATAAGTCATTCCTTAATTTCAGCATTACTTGCCATGGGGGAAGGCTGAGAATCCTTAAAAACAGTAAGTTCTACCTCCTTTTTGTATTATTAACAGCATTTCCTTTTGCATTTCTCTCTCCTCTCACATTTTTCTATAAGCAGCAGTAAGAAACCAGAGAATCCCTCTAACACTCTGTCAGAAAGCCTCCTTAAAAAGACCACCCATTTCATAAGTTATTTTTAATATCCTACATGGCTGCTAAACTTTACACCATTACACAAGGGTTCCTTCTTTCACTAATTTCCAATAACATTTACCTCATTTTCCTTCAAACATTCATTTGATAGTTTCTTCAAGGCTCTTCAAGCTCTTATCTACACTCCAAGAAAGCTGTTCCAGCTTCTGCCCTCTTCAGAGAGGTGCCTGAATGTCCTCCAATATGGCAATTGGCTTCCCCGGGAGTGAGTGATGTAAGAGTGAGAGCAAAGAGGAAGCCACAGTGCATTTAATGACCTGGTCTCAAAAGTCTAACACTGTCACTTCACCACATTGTATCTGTGAGAATCACTAAGTAGAGTCCATACTTAAGAGCAGCAGAGTTGGCTCTGCATTTGGAAGACAGGAGTGTCAAACCGTTTGAGCACATATTTTATAACTACCACAGCCTGGACTGCAACTTATCACTTTACCTCTCCCCATATATTGCTGGTCATACAGTAAATATTTGGTGTTTTAGCCATTAATTAGATCTTTCAAGAACCATATGTATCAGTTGAGATTTCAGGGAAACAAAATTACTAGCATATACACAGAGATGGATATTTATTTTAAGGAATTGGTACATGCAATTGTGAGAATGACAAGTCCAAAATCCATAGGGAAAGCTAGCAGACTGGAAACTCAGGCAAAGTTGATACTGTAGTTTTGAGTGTGAAATCTCTAAGCAAACCAGAAGGCTGGAAACTCGGGATTTCTATATTACAGTCTTGAGGCAGAATTTCTTACTCTTTGGGAAACTTCAGTCTTTGCTCTTCATGTCTTCAGTTAATTGGATGAGGTCTACCTACATTATCAAGGGTAATCTCCTATACTTAAAAGTCAAGTGACTATAAATATTAGTCACATCTACAAAATACCTTTACAGTAACATCGAGACTAATGTTTGACTAAACAATTGGGCACTACAACCTAACCAAAATAAATATAATCATTACACATCTGAAATGTCAGTTTCCTCTATGAAGTCTACAGTAAGATGTGATTCATTATTCAATTCAATCAAGGGGCATATAAGTACTTTATGCAAAGAATAGTGCTAAGAATTAAGATCAAAGACAAAGTCACAGATTTTGTTTTTATGGGGTTCACAGTGTAGAGACGATATTAACATCACCACTACCATCCATAACAAACAGCACCTTGCTATGATCTCCCTGGCCATTACCATATCACTAATATTTATTGATCATTCTCTATGTGCCATGTTACTATAGTAACCATTTACAAGCATTCATTAATCCACCAAAAAACATGCTATCTCCGAGGTATAGCAGTCTCGTTTACTCGGGCAGTCTGTGACAGTGCCAAGATTTAAGCCCAAATGTGACTTGGATTCTTGCTATAGTGATAGGTTCAGAAAGATGCCCTAAAACCTAGATAGATGTCTATGCTAAGAACTCTGAGGAGGAGTGCATTGTGTCCTGCCAGGACAATGAACTACTGATTATAGAGTGTGTTGTTCACTCACATTTAAATACAATAACTGATGTGATTGAATTTACATCTGTTATTCTGCTGTTCAATTTATATATGTGCCATATCTTTTTTTTCTATTCTTTCTAGTGGTCTCATCAGAGTATGCATGACTTAGTGGTCATCCAACAAACCTGTAAGGGTTCTACTCCACTGACTATCTGTGTGTGGGCTGGGGAAAGGCACTCCAAGATACAGCAGGTCTCTAGTTCCCTCAGCTTTCCCTGTTTGTTGGACTCCCACTGTCTCCCCCAAACATGCATAGTTTCAGCCAGCAAGGAATGAGTGGAAAGCTCGCTTCTGCCTTTTGATTGCACCCTCATTTCCAGGGCATCCCAGTCAACTTTCTGGCAGGTGTGCAGCTCGCTAATTGGAACTGCAATCAGCCTAGCAAAGCTGTAGGTTTCCTCATGTGTTTCCAACTGAATAGTCCGCATTAAGCTGGTAAAGCCACGATATGTGCCCCCATGATTGTGACACCAATTCCAATGTGTGGGTTTTCTAGCACCATCAAGATGTTATCATCACAAGTCTCTGTGACACCATTTGGGTGTCCTGCAATTTAACCCAGTTCTGACTATCTGGGGATGGCATCAGATCCCATAGGTTAAGGGCTCAGTTCCACAAGACTGTTCCCATCTGACTTCGGTTGCTAATCACAAGTCTTAGGTTGTCACCCATAAGCTACAAGTAAGAAGCTTTCACAACCCCCTCCGCGGGTTCCATCGATTTGCTACAGCAGCTCATAGAACTCAAGAAATATTTTACTTCCTGTTTCCCAGTTTGTATAAAAGGATATAATGACATGCAGATGGAAGAGATGTACAGAGCAAAATACACAGAAGTCTCTGTGCCCTCACCCTCTGCGCCACTTTCCCAGTACCTCCAAGTGTTCACAATGTGGAAGCTCTCCACACCCCATCATTTTGGATATTATACCATCATTTTGGGTATTATAATCACTTCATTACACAGGCGTGGTTGATAAAATCACTGGCCGTTGGTGATTGAACTCACTCTCTAGCCCCTCTCTTCTTCAGAGATGTGGCTGAAAGTTCCAATGTGGTTGGTTTCCCCGGCATCTAGTTCCCATCCTTAGGTTCCCAACCAGCTCTCCTCATCAACCTCTTAAACACAGGAAATTCCAAGGGCTTTATGAGTTCTGTGCTAGGAATGGGGTAAGAAGACCAAATACATGTTTCTTACTACAAATTACAATATCACTGCCCCAAAATCATTCTGACCTCTCTGCTTGTGAACTGCTGACTTTTGCACCCTGCCACATGCTTGGTGAAGCTACAATTCTCACTGGCCATGCAGGGTATGAGAGCAGCCTATGCTGGATGACCACATACTTCTGCCATTTTTACCAAAAGTCTTAGTAGTTATTCAAGCAAAGATACTTCTTAATTTGTCCTAATTGCTGATGACTTTCCAGTTCCCTGAAACTGTTGTTTGTGACAATTTTGTCCAGTTTTATACTTGGGTGGTGAGAGTAACTGATAAACTCTTTGCACCACCATCACCAGAAGTCTCAGTTTTTATATTGTTAAAAACAAGACAAGAGGCCCAAACTGGAGTTGCTTACACTAAGCTCCATGTCATCAAACAGATTAAAATTAATTACAGTTTCTGTTCTTCCAGAAATAGAATTTTAAAGCAATTCATCTGGAATAGCCTAATTAGCTAAAGGAAGCAAATCTTGTAACAACCAACACACTTTTTAGCCTAGTATGATTTCCTTGTTCCTATGCCCTTCTGAATATAAAAGTATTTCATTTTGTGCAGCTCCTTGGAGCTTCTATCTGCTAGATTAGATGCTGCCTAAATCAAATCAATTTTTGCTCCAATAAACTAAAACTTTTTAATATGCCCCAATTTATCTTTTAATAAAATATATAGATTTTTTTGCCTTAGTAATCCAACCTTTTCTGATATATGAAAAGGTAACTCAAATTCAATAAAGTAAATACCTGTTAATGGTCCATATTATGTTTATATTGTCAAATTTAGTATAAAACAGCATTTTAAATTACTTTAAAAAAAGCTAATTTTAAAATTGGAGTTTTTTCTCCTTGCAAGTTTCTAGAAAGGTCCTGCAACATTCTTTGAAGTCTTTTTTGGCTAAAGGACACTGAAAATATCTCAAAGGAAGTATATTTTAATAAATTTGCTAGTGAACTGTTAAAATTTCAACAAGCTGAAATTTGCTATTTCTTATAGAGTGCCAAAGAATTGATGCTTTTGAACTATGGTTTTGGAGAACACTCTTGAGAGTCCCTTGGACTGCAAGGAGATCCAACCAGTCCATTCTAGAGGAGATCAGTCCTGGGTGTTCATTGGAAGGACTGATGCTAAATCTGAAACTCCAATACTTTGGCCACCTCATGCGAAGAGTTGACTCATGGAAAAAGATCTTGATGCTGGGAGGGATTGAGGGCAGGAGGAGAAGGGGATGACAAAGGATGAGATGGCTGGATGGCATCACCGACTTCATGGACATGAGTTTGAGTGAACTCCAGGAGTTGGTGATGGACAGGGAGGCCTGGCGTGCTGCGATTCATGGGGTCGCAAAGAGTCAGACACAACTGAGCAACTAACTGAACTGAACTGAGGATAGAATATATCAAAACCTAGACCTACAGGAAATATTACTTAATTTACCATATTGACTCATATATCATGCTAATTTCCTTACTTTTATAAAGTTAGCAAAAAAAAATTATCCCCAAAACTTCACGTAGACAACTTTTACTTTTTTTTTCTTTGAAACAGCAGGGGCTTCACTCAGTCTTTCTTAACAGAAAGTATTTTCAGGAATAATAATATGATTAAATCATCCCGTGAATATTGAAAAGGTTGTTAGGAAAAGATGAGAGTTGGCTATCACCTAATGCAGTTTTCACTTTTAGGTGTATGAATACCTATTTCCATTACATGAACATATAATAATTATTCTATCTAAACTCCTGCAACTCAACAGACATGAATTTGAACAAACTCTGGGAGTTGGTGAAAGACAGGGAAGCCTGGTCCATGGGGTTGCAAACAGTTGGACACAGCTGAGCGAATTAACAACAAAAAACTCCTACTAATGGACATTTAAATTACTTCCATTTTTCATTATCATGAATAATGCTACAAATGAACATTCCTAAGAAGGTTCTTAGTATGTCAGACAGAATATATCTCAAAGACATATACCTAGACCAGTGCTATGAGAATCTTTGCCTTTACTAGATAATTCTGAATTATGGTTGTTCCACTTCACACAGCATACAAACATACACATTTCCACTTTTCCACACTTTTGGTATTTGTCAGATTTGTTAAATTTTACCAATCTTATAGCTATAAAAATGAAATCGTCTGTTTAAATTTGAACTTTCCTAAATGCTAATGGGATTATGTACATTTTCAAATGTTTATTGGTCATTTTTTTTGAGAGAAAAATAAAGAGAGAGAATAAAAATAGAGACAAGGAGACAGATAGGGCCAGTGGGGAGGGGAGATAAGGAGGAGAGGAGAGAAATCTGAAGAATATAAGGTAAAATAATACTTGTTAATTTTGAAAAGTAGATGCATGCATTCTGGTAAATTATTTTCATTTAGGTTTCAATGTGTTTACAATAACATCATAAATTCATAGGGCTCCCCCAGTGGCTCAGAGGTAAAGAATCCGTCTACAATGCAGGAGTCTCAGGAGAAGCAGGTTCAATCCCTGGGACGGGAAGATCCCCTGGAGGAGCGCATGGCAGCCAACTCTGGTGGTCTTGTCTGGAGAATCCCTTGGACAGAGGAGCCTGGTAGGCTATAGTTCATAGCATCGCAAAGAGTAGGACATGACTGAAGTGACTTAGCATAATTTCATAACACAATTGTTTTAAACAGAATTAAACTTTAAATTAGTTCTTCACATTTCAGGTACTAAGGGCTATGTGGTAGTTTTGGCAATGATCCTGCATCACAATTTGATTCAGAAAATAGTAAGCACTTACTCGAAGGCCAGAAATCCTCCTCATGGTAACCTGGCGGTTTGAATCATGGTGTCCAGAAATTTGATTTGGACCCGGGAACATGAAATCTCGTGTATTCTCATCATATGTAGACAATGTTTCACCCACTACAAGAAAGATATCCTATGATTCAAATTATAACAAAATATGCTATTTAGAAACAGTATCATCAAGTACAAATATATAATGCCTGATGCCTTAAAGAAATACCTGCTTCAGGGTCATGCTTTTAATTTTTTTCTATAAAAGGAAAAAAATTAAAATAAAGTTATGTTAAATGAATTAACACATTTCCTTATAAGAGATGTCATACATACTACTGATTCTCTCTTCCCTTTTGTAGAAAGGGGATATTCATGTAAATTTTTTATGTACCTATGAATTCCTAGGGGAAAAAAAAATTTTAAACATATAAAACTGACATAATATTTACACATTAAAAACTTAATTACCATCTCCACAATTTATTTTTCTATCTTCCATTCCTTTCTACCTGCCATTGTAAGACATTAGACTACATGTTGAAAAATATATATACATTTTTTAGAATTTGTGGTTACCAGAATTAGGTAATATGTGACACTCAAAAATTTTAGATTACTAGCTTTCAACAAAATATAGCCTCCTGTGACTCACATAAAATAAGGACTTAAGATAGATTCTTCTATAATCATAGAAATCAATAATATAAATATAACTATCCTTCAGGTTTTAACTGTACCTACCACAGGGATCTATACTGCTTAGGTACAGTTTTAATTCCCCAACATTTCTAATAACATCCAATACCCAAAAACAAAGATAATGAACTACTTTATCAGTAAAAGCATACTGTTTTAGAAAAATCACAAGAACTTTTAAGATGTTAATTTTTATGAATGTCACAAAATATGCTAGGATGATATCAGGTTTTTTTCACTTTCAATTATGATTATTTATTCAATTTTAGAACAACGTGTTCACATATAATTTATGTCAATCTTTCTGTATATATTATTTTGGCCTACTGACATTTCACACATAGTGGACCAATGCTAGAAACTCAACATTGCTCTTAAGGTGGCAAGAAGTGGAAAAGATGACATTTTTTTAAAAAGCATTTCATTAAAATGGGTTCACATGTCAATTACCTTATCAAAATACAATACAGTACCTGGTGGAACTAGCTGAATCAACTCAAACAATGCTGTATCATCTGAAAGTTTAAAGAAAAATTTCCTTAAATAAACAAATTTATAATAAACAATAACTACTTTACCACAGAAATACATAAAAGACAAAGTAATTTTCAGTAGACTACACATATGTTTATATCTTAGTATGAAAGTGAAAGTGAAGTCGCTCAGTCGTGTCCGACTCTTTGTGACCCCTTGGACTGTAGCCCACCAGGCTCCTCCGTTCACGGGATTCTCCAGGCAAGAATACTGGAGTGGGTTGCCATTTCCTTCTCTAATATCTTAGTATACTGTGTGTATTTTTGGTTGCTCTTTATCATATAGATTTATTAATCTGTAGTAGAAATTGATCTTTTCTAGGTTTTTTCCTGATTTTAAGGCCTTAATTTTTTAGAGTACTTTTATTTAGGTTTACAACAAAATTGAGACAGAGGCACACAGATTGCCTCTATATATCCTCTGCCCCTAAACATGCATAGCCTCCCCCACTATCATTCACATGAATGGCACATTTTTTAAACAAGCATGAACCTACACTGATACATCATAATCACCCAAAGGCTGTAGTGAACCTTAGGGTTCACTCTTAGTGATGTACACTGTGTGGGTTTCAGTTCAGTTCAGTTCAGTCGCTCAGTCATGTTTGACTCTTTGCAACCCCATGAATCGCAGCACGCCAGGCCTCCCTGTCCATCACCATCTCCCAGAGTTCACTCAGACTCACGTCCATCGAGTTGGTGATGCCATCCAGCCATCTCATCCTCTGTCGTCCCCTTCTCCTCCTGCCCCCAATCCCTCCCAGCATCAGAGTCTTTTCCAATGAGTCAACTCTTCGCATGAGGTGGCCAAAGTACTGGAGTTTCAACTTCAGCATCATTCCTTCCAAAGAACACCCAGGACTGATCTCCTCTAGAATGGACTGGTTGGATCTCCTTGCAGTCAAAGGGACTCTCAAGAGTCTTCTCCAACACTACAGTTCAAAAACATCAATTCTTCAGCGCTCAGCCTTCTTCACAGTCCAACTCTTACATCCAGACATGACTACTGGAAAAACCATAGCCTTGACTAGATGGACCTTTGTTGGCAAAGTAATGTCTCTGCTTTTGAATATGCTGTCTAGGTTGGTCATAACTTTCCTTCCAAGGAGTAAGCATCTTTTCATTTCATGGCTGCAGTCACCATCTGCAGTGATTTTGGAGCCCAGAAAAATAAAGTCTGACACTGTTTCCCCATCTATTTCCCATGAAGTGATGGGACCAGATGCCATGATCTTCGTTTTCTGAATGTTGAGCTTTAAGCCAACTTTTTCACTCTCCTCTTTCACTTTCATCAAGAGGCTTTTTAGTTCCTCTTCACTTTCTGCCGTAAGGGTGGTGTTATCTGCATATGACAAATGTAATAATGACATTGTGTGTTAGTTGTTCAGTCACGTCCGACTCTTTGCGACCCCACGGACTGTAGCCTATGAGGCTTCTTTGTCCACGGAATTCTCTAGGCAAGAGTATTGGAGTGGAATGCCATTCCCTTCTCCAGAGGAACTTCCCAACCCAGTGATCAAACCCTGGTCTCCTGCATTGCAGGCAGATTCTTTACCGTTTGAGCTACAGGGAAGTCCTAATAATGACATTATCCACCATTATAATACCATACAGAGTATTTTTCACTGCCCTGTTCCTCTGTTCTCTGGTTATTTACCTCTCTCCTCCCCGCAATCCACCACCACCACAAACACTGATCTTTTTGTTGTCTCTACAAAGTTTTGCCTTTTCCAGAATGACATGTACTTGAAAACACACAGTATGTAGCCTTTCAGATTGGCTTCTTTCACTTAGGAATACGCATTTAAGATTCCCTATGTGTTGTCAGAAGGAAATGACAATCGACTTCAGAACTATTGCCTGGAAAATCCCATGGACAGAGGAGCCTGGTAGGCTACAGTCCATGGGGTCACAAAGAGTCGGACACGACTGAGCGACTTCACAACACTTTATGTGTTGTTAAGAATTGATGCTTTTGACCTGTGGTGTTGGAGAAGACTCTTGAGAGTCCCTTGGACTGCAAGGAGATCCAACCAGTCCATTCTGAAGGAGATCAGCCCTGGGATTTCTTTGGAAGGAATGATGCTAAAGCTGAAACTCCAGTACTTTGGCCACCTCATGCAAAGAGTTGACTCATTGGAAAAGACTGTGATGCTGGGAGGGATTGGGGGTAGGAGGAGAAGGGGATGACAAAGGATGAGATGGCTGGATGGCATCACCGACTTCATGGACATGAGTTTGAGTGAACTCCAGGAGTTGGTGATGGACAGGGAGGCCTGGCGTGCTGTGATTCATGGGGTCGCAAAGAGTCGGACACGACTGAGCGACTGATCTGATCTGACCTGATGGCTTGATAGCTCATTTCTTTTTATTGCTGAACCATTGTCTGGATATTCCACAGTTTACTCCTTCACCTATTGAAAGACATCAACTGCTTTCAAGTTTTGGCAATAATGAATAAAGCTGTATAAATATCCATGTGCAGACTTTTGTGTAGACATAAATTTTCATTTTTTTGCATAAAAACCAAGGAGCAGTATTGCCCGATCATATGGAAAGGATGCGCTAGCTTTTGGAAAAAATCCACCAAACTGTCTTCCGAAGTGTCTGCACCATTCTGCATTCTCACCAGCAATAAGTGAGAGTTCTTGTTGCTCCGTATCCTCACTAGCATTTCATGTTGTCACTGTTCCAGATTTTGGCAATTCTAAGGAATGTACAGCAATTTCATTGTTTTAATTTGCATTTCTCTAGTGATATACAATGTGAAGTATCTTTTCACGTGCTTGTTTGCCACCTGTATATCTTTGGTGAGGTATCAATTAAGGCTTTTGACCCATTTTTTAATTAGGTTGTTTTCTTATCATTGATTTTAAGCATTATTGGCATATTTTAGGTAATAGTCCTTTATCAGGTGTGTCTTTTGCAAATATCTTCATCCAGTCTGTGGCTGGTCTTCTAATTCTCTTGATTTTTCCTTTCACAGAGCAGAAGTTTTTAATGTATCAGTTTCAGCTTATCAATTATTTCTTCCATAGTTTCATTCAAAAACAACTATGGTGTCTTTCGTGTTGTCTCTAAAAACATATCACCATGCCCAAGATCATCTAGATTTTTCTCCTGTGCTAACATCTAGGAGTTTTATAGTTTTGCATTTTCCAGTTAGGTCTATGATCCATTGGTGGTGGTGGTTTAGTTGCTAAATTGTGTCAGACTCTTGTGACCCCATGGACTGTACCCCACCAGGTTCCTCTATCCATGGAATTTTCCAGGCAAGAATATTGGAGTGGGTTCCCATTTCATCCTCCAGGGGATCTTCCCAACTCAAGGATCAAACCTGTACTATATTGCAGGCAGTCTCCTGCACTGCAAATGGATTCTTAACCAATTGATTCATGAGGGAAGCTGATAGAATATACATTTAAGAGTATATATTTCCCTCTAAGTACTACTACAGCTGCATCCCACAACTTTTGTTCTATAATATTTTTATAATTCAATACAAAACATTTTCTAGTTTCTTATATGCTTTTCTCTTTACCTAGGTGTTCCTGAGAAATAAATTTAATTTCCAAACACAAGGCAATATTCTAGTTGTCTGTTACTGCTTTCTAGCTAAAATTTAACTGTACAGTGTGATCAGAAAACATAATGATTATGGTTTCAATGCTTTGAAATTTGAGACTGAATTTGTGGCTTAAAATATGATCAAATGAAATAATTTTGTAGTTGGAAGGTGTTGATTAAGCATTTTATATATGTCCATGTAAAAATATGGTAATCCTTTTGTCCTAATCTTCTATATCCTTATTGATTTTATGGTTGTTCTATAACTACTGAGAAAGGGGTGTTAAATCTCCCATTGCAGTTGGTTACAGTTGGTCTTTATATCTCATTTACTTTGAGGCTATACTATTAGACCTGTTCAAACTGGAAACTATTGTCTTCCTAGTTAAGTTTTATCAATATGACATGAGCCTCTTGAACATTTTTTTCTCAAGGATTATATCTAAGTCTTAAAAACTACTTGATTAGGTTTTTTAAATCCAGTCTGACAATGTTTATCTTTTAATTGGAAGTTAATCCACTTACATTTAATGAGAATTACTTCTGAATCTACATCTACCTCTATCTACTTTGTCCTGCTTTGAATTTATTAAAAAGAATTATTCTAAATGTTTGGAATAATTCCAAAGAATTATTCCAAAACTCCAAATGTTTGGAGTTTTTATGCTCAAACTGTGTTTTTTAAGCAGTTACCCTTGAAAATATTACATGTATCCTTTTAATTTATCAAAGTTTAATGTTAACACCTTATAAAAATACCTTTTTCATTACGCCTGATAGGTTGCTGTTAGTTTAACTCTGTGTATTTTTTAACTTTCATAATTACCTTTTTAAGCAGTCAATGCTCATTTATATTTATTCATACAAAATGACTTTCATTTTTCTACTATCATTTTTGCATCTATGATCTTCATTTTCCTTCTGCCTGAAATATATTCTTTAGAATTTCCTTTGGTAAGCTGACTGGTGGCACACACTTTCAACTGTGTGTCTAAAGGTCTACTGTACAATCACTCTTACAAAATATTTTTTGCTTAGTGTAGAATTTGTGGTCAGTTGTTTTCTTTCAGGCCATTACAGATATCCCACTCTCGTATAGCTTCCACTATTGCTGCTGAAAAGTCATCTATCAAACTAACTAACGTGACTTTGAGGGACTTCTGAGATGTTTCATATTTGGTTTTCTGTAGTCACCATAACTTTCTACATGTGTATTTCTTTTAATATAGACATCAAATCAGAGGATAAGTAAGTCTAAAAAATTCCAAAAAAAAATATGATCCATTAGGAGTTTTAATTTTTGTGAAAGGTATATGGTCTGTATCTAGATTCGTTCTTTTTTGAATGTGTATGTCCAGTTGCTCTAGCACCATTTACTGAAGAATCTATAAATATGTTTGTTCTACAGTATTGTCTTTGCTCCTTTGTTAAAGATCAGTTGACTATATTTACAGAGGCATATTTCTGTTCTTCTCATATATTTTTATAAATATAAATTAAGTTTACTTCTTAAACAGAGTGATGGGCACAGCTGGGTATATTATACAACTCCTTAGACTTTTAATATGTCTGAAATACTTTATAATAAATTTATAAAAATAAGAACAAAATATAAATTACATCCTTTCTCCCTTCTAAGAACCCATGAATGAGACAAATCTTTTTCTTCCTTTAAATTCTGTTACTTTCAACCAAGGGAAATCTCAGTCATTTAACTCAATAACTATATGCCCAATTTATGAAGAAATAGTAACTATTCCTTGTAACTCATAAATTGGGGCTGTAATAAGGAAAAAAATAACTGATACAGCGCTTTCCCTCAATGATCTGACATTGTGTTGAAAAGCCAAACATTAAATAAAATAAAGAAACAAACATTTATAAACTACAACAGAGGCATTCAGGTAGGGCTGTAAGAGTATTATAACAAGATAATCCAGTCAGGGAGTCAGCAAAGTCTGAAGAAGAGAAGATCTCTTTAGGACTTAACCCATAGCATGAATAACTGTAAACCAGGAGTTAGGAAAGTGAAAGAAAAGAGAGAAGTCACTCAGTCGTGTCTGACTCTGTGACCCCATGGACTGCAGCCTACCAGGCTCCTCCGTCCATGGAATTTTCCAGGCAAGAGTACTGGAGTGGGTTACCATTTCCTTCTCCAGGGGATCTTCCCAACCCAGGGATCAAACCTGGATCTCCCACACTGCACGCAGATGCTTTACTGTCTGAGCCACTAGGGAAGCCCATGAGACTCAGGGGGAGTGGGAAACTAGAGATTGAAGCAGGACAAACAGGAGGTACAAAGGCTCTTAACAGAACATAGCAGGGTAATATGAGAGATTAGTGGTTCAAAAACAAACTTATTCAAATCAACTTGAAAAGGTAGACACCTAAAAAATCTGCTTGAGGCAGAAGAGACCCAAGAAGATAAGTATACAAATTACAAATCTGAAACTCAGTATAAGAAATAAATACAGAGAAGTAAGCCTGGTATTTGAGGCTGCTTCTCTTTTTGGGTATCTGACAGTTCTGACAGAGGTAGCTAACAGGGTAAGAAGCAGAGTATAACTTTTTATAAGATCATGAAGTACAGTTACAAAAACTGGAGTATCATGATCTTGGGAAGAGATGAGAAGGGAGGTCTACAGGTAAGAGACAATGGCCTGTAAAGTAGCTAGGCCTTAGGACTGAATCTTGAAAAGATAAACCATAAGAGTAAACTAAAAATAGATAACCCATGCTATATACTGAATGTCTGCATCCCCTCAAAATGCATATGTTGAAATTCTACCCCCCCCCCACCCCGCCCAAGTGTGATATTTAGAGTTAGGGCCTTAATGAGGTTATTAGGGCTAAGGCTTCATTAATGGGATTAGTGGCCATTAGTGCCACTGGTGACCAAAAGACCCCAGAGAATGTCCTTACCCTTTCTGCCACATGAGGAAACAGAGAGAAGATGGTCATCTATGAACAGAAAGCGGACCCTCACCAAATCTGCTGACTCCTTGATCTGGGATTTTCCAGCTTCCAGAACTATGAAAAATTAACTTCTATTATTTATAAGCCACCCAGTCTATGGTATTTTGCTGTACCAGCCCAAAAGGACTAAGACAGTCAACTAAGAATTTAGGCTTAAATCTGAATCATCCCAAATCTTGTCTGAATTAAGTTGGTCTAGAATTCCAAGTGCACTTTAGAAATCGTCTAAAACAATCATCAACCTTGTCTGAAGGAAAATATCTTCACAAAAAGTTTTTAATAATTTCTAAAATTTTTATATACAAAATCTGACATTTAATGAAAATCAACCAGGGATATAGGGAAAAAATCACTGGGATCAAAACACAAAAGAAATAACAGAAAATAAAAACAAATCAACAGGAAATCCAGAAAAAAATAGTTATCAGACTGCAACTTAAAATATGCTTACTATGCTCAAGAAAATAAAATACAAGATTGAAAATGTCAGCAGACAACTAGAAAGTATTACAAGAAACAAGTGGAAAATTTTTAAATAAAAAATAAAATAACCAAAAATTAACCATAACAAATGTATTTACTAACAGATTATAAATTACTCAAGAGAGAATTATGGAATTGGAAGACAAAAGCATCTTGAGAGAAGCACAGAAAACCAAAAAGATGGAGTAACATAAAAAAGAAAAAAAAAAAACAAAAACAGAGTAAGAAGATATAACAATGTGTAATTGGATTTGTAAAAAAAGATAAAAGGAGAAAAATATTTGAAAAGTTAATGTCTGAGAATTTATCTTAAGAAAGACATCAAGATACAAATCCCAAGAGAACAAATTTTAAAACACACACACACACAGAGTTGGGTACACTGAAGTAAAGCTACAGGAAAGCAGAAAAAGAAAAAAATACCTTCAAAGAAGTAACAATAAAATTAACAGATGATTTCTCATCAGAAAGGAAGGGAGCAAAAAGATAATGGAATAGTGTTAATATTTTCTAAGGGCTGGATGACACTAACACCAACATTCAGCACATGTGTAACTGAATCACTTTGCTGTATACCTGAAACTAATACACAGTGTTAATCAACTATACTCCAATATCAAATTAAAAAAAAATCCTTCAGAAAAGGTGAAATAAAGATATTTTCAGAGAAATAAAAATCAAGATAATGTATCAACAAAAGACTGTAAGAAAGGAATCGTGAAAGGATATTCCTTAGAAAGAAGCACTAAATCTAGAAGATTTTCAAAAAATGAAAGGAAATAAAGAACAACCAAAAAGGCAAAATATAAAGTGAAATAAACGATGCCTATATAATAATAGCAATACTATTTTGTGTGGTTTAATTGCACACTAAATTAAAATGCATAACTAAAAATAATATATTATCTAGAAGGGTTACAAATGAAGTGAACTGTGAACTTCCAGATGTTCAAGCTGGATTTCAAAAAGGCAGAGGAAACAGAGATCAAATTGCCAATATCTGTTGGATCACAGAAAAAACAAGTGAATTCCAGAAAAATATCTACTTCTGCTTCATTGTGTATACCAAAACCTTGGACTATGTGGATCACAACAAACTGTAAAATTCTTCAAGAAATGGGAATACCAGACCACCTTCACTGCATCCTGAGAAATCTATATAGCAGGTCAAGAAGCAACAGTTAGAACTGGACATGAACAACGGACTGGTTCCAATTTGAGAAAGGAATACATCAAGGCTGTGTATCGTCACCTTGCTTATTTAACTTATATGCAGAATACATCATGCAAAATGCTAGACTGGATGAAGCATAACCTGGAATCAAGATTGCAGGGAGCCATCTGTATGTTTTCTTTGGAGAACTGTCTGTTTAGATCTTTTTCCTACTTTTTGATTGAGTTGTTTGATTTTCTGGTATTGAGATGTATGAGATGCTTGTATATTTTGGAAATTAATCCTTTGTCAGCTGCTGAAAAGATGCTCATTATTAGAGAAACGCAAATTAAAATTACAATGAGATATCACCTCACAGTGGTCAGAATGGCCAGCATCAAAAAGTCTACAAACAATAAATGCTGGAGAGGGAATGGAGAAAAGGGAACACTCTTGCGCTGTTGGTGGGAATGCAAATTGATACGGCCACTATGGAAGACAGTATGGAGATTCCTAAAACTCTAGGAATAAACCCACCATATGATCCAGCAATCCCACTCCTAGGCATATACCCTGAGGAAACCAAAATTGAAAAATACACATGTACTCCAATGTTCATTGCAGCACTATTTACAATAGAACATATTTACAATATGTTTACAATAGAATATATTTACAATAGCTAGTAAGCAGCTTAGGTGTCCACTGAAAGATGAATGGATAAAGAAGTTGTGGTACATATACACAATGGAATATTACTTAGCCATAAAAAGGAATGCATATGAGTCAGTTCTAGTGAGGTGGATGAACCGAGAGCCTATTATACAGAGTGAATAGAGTCAGAAAGAGAAAGATAAATATTGTATACCAACACACATATATGGAATCTAGAAAGATGGTACTGATGAATTTATTTTCAAGGCAGCAATGGAGAAACAGACACAGAGAACAGACTTATGGACACAGGGAGAGGGGAGGAGAAGCTGAGATGTATGGAGAGAGCAACACAGAAACTTACATTACCATATGTGAAATAGATAGCCAATGGGAATTTGCTGTATGTCTCAGGGAATTCAAATAGGGGCTCTTATCAACCTTGTGGGATGGGATGGAGGGGAGGTGCGAGGAAGGTTCAAGAGAGGGGACATATGTACGCCTATGGCTGATTCATGTTGATGTTTCACAGAAAACAACAAAATTCTGTAAAGCAATGATCCTTCAATTAAAAAATAAATAATTATTTTAAAATGTGCATAAAAAAGTTTGCAGAGAAAAATATCAATAACTTCAGATATGCAGATGACACCACCCTTATGGCAGAAAGCGAAGAGGAACTAAAAAGTCTTTGATGAAAGTGAAAGAGGAGACTGAAAAAGCTGGCTTAAAATTCAACATTCAAAAAATGAAGATCATGGCATCCTGTCCCATCACTTCATGGCAAATAAATGGGGAAACAATGGAAACAGTGACAGACTTTATTTTCTTGGGCTCCAAAATCTCTGCTAATGGTGACTGCAGCCAGAAATTAAAAGATACTTGCTCCTTGGAAGAAAAGCTATGGCCAACCTAGACAGCATATTAAAAAATAGAGACATTACTTTGCCAACAAAGGTCCTTCTAGTTAAAGCTATGGTTTTTCCAGTGGTCATGTATGGATGTGAGAGTTGAACCATAAAGAAAGTTGAGCACAGAACTGATGCTTTTGAACCATGGTGTTGGAGAAAACTCTCGAGAGTCCCTTGGACTGCAAGGAGATCAAACCAGTCCATCCTAAATGAAATAAGTCCTGAATATTCATTGGATGGACTGATGCTAAAGCTGAAGCTCCAATACTTTGACCAACTGATGTGCTCTGACTTATTGGAAAGGACCCTGATGCTGGGAAAGGTTGAAGACAGGAGGAGAAGGGGACGACAGAGGATGAGATCATTGGATGGCATCATTGACTTGATGGACATGAGTTTGAAAAGCTCTGGGAGTTGGTGATGAACAGGAAAGCCTGGCATACTGAAGTCCATGGGGTCGCAAAGAGTCGGACATGACAGCGACTGAACAACAACAATCTTATCGTATATACTTAGTAATTTTATCTCCTCTTTTTAAGTTTTTATGCTTCTAATTTCTTTTTTGTGTCTAACTGCATTGGCTAGTACTTCTACAACAATTTTAAAGGATCATCTATTTTCTCTCTCTTTTTTTTTTTTTTTTTTTGGCCATGCTGCATGGCTTGTAGGATCTTAGTTCCCTGACTAGGACTGACCTCAGGCCACCAGAGTGAACACACTAAGTCCTTACAACTGGAGCATCAGGGAATACCCAGAGATTATTTAGTTTCTAAGATCTCTTCCCTCTCTGAGAGTCTCGATTTTACCTGGAATAGAAAAGGGTCTAGGAAATTAACCTGCATGGGGTCTGAGCTGAAGTTCTAGTTCTTTTTCTTCTTCATTGCACATATTCAGCACTTTTCTGGCAATACCAAAGACCACAGATACTAATTTCATCACCATCTTACTATGTTTTGTGCCTAAACTGGCCTGATGGGCTCGTATTGGTCCATAAGAACAGAGGAGGAAGGCAGGCAGAGTTCCTAACTCTGGTTCTAATGTTCACATAATCTATAACCATGAACAGTAGCAGCCATTCGCTGTACCTCAATTTCTGCATCTTTAAGTGGCTGTTGGATGAGAGAAAACAGACATGGCTTTCTTAAGTTTTCCATGATTTTGTCTCATATTCTGTTAAAATAAATCCCTTCATCTTCTGCAAACAACTTCTTGCTTGGGCCTTGATGTCAGTACTCGTTACTGTATAGGTATCCTTGTGTACTGTATAGATATACTTGTTACTGTATAGGTATCCTTGTTACTGTAATCTGGTTAGAAAGTATGTCTGTCTGCCTAGGACCACATTGAGAACACGGACCGAGTCTGACCTCATTCTATCATCTCTTTCTTGTTTTACTACAATAGCTTCTGACCTGGTTTCCTTGCTGCTTCAGAGCAATCTTTTAAAATGTAAACAAATAATGGCACTTCTTTAAGTGAAACTGCTCTATCCCTCCCTATCACCCACAGGACAGACTCCAAACCCCTTCATATATTATAAAAGGCCCTGTGTGATCTGGCCCTTGCCCCCTGCCTACTATCAGCTCTCACAACTTCTGGTCTGATACTCTATACTTCAGTCCATGGAGCTGCCTGGAGTACTTCAAACCTCTAGGCTTGTGACTTTCATCTCCATATTTACACATAATGAATATCTCCTCTGCCTGAAATACAAGTTCTTTATCTGGGTAACCCTGAGACAACCTTAAGACTTAAGGCAAACTAAGGAGATGCTCACCAGTTCCATATCCTTTTCCTGGACCCTGGACAATATCTCTCAGTCTCCCTTGGTATTTGGTTGGGATCAAAAGGGATGTGGGCAGTGGTAATAAGTACCACTTCCAGGCCTGGTCATCAAACACATATACAATTGCCCAATTCTTGCTCTTGGGCATGGAAGCTACAAGTAAAATCAATGGTATCGTAATCAGGAAAAAGGCTAGTTCACCAAGTCAACACTGGGAGGAAAACTGCCAGACAAGTCACTTGACCTGCATCAGACTGTAAAAAACCTTTACTGTATTAAGCCATTGAGATTTGGGGACTGCTTATTAAAGCATCTAAAATTGTTCACCTGACTCGTACAAAAAGACAAATTCAAATAGCCATTTTTATCCCTCAGGGATGAGTGAACAGCCTCCTGTGTGCTCTCACAAGTCTCTCTCCTGGCACTGACCACATGGCATAATCATGCTTTGTTTATTTCCATCTCCCATTAAAATGTGAACTCTTTCGGGGAAGGGATCATACATTTTGGTTTTTTAAATTCACAGGACCAGAGCAAGCCCTGGTATATAGTAGGTTATCACTGGAAGTTTAGTGGGAGAATCAATAGAAAATGAGTCAATTAACTGATGGAAGAATGAGTGAATTAAATGAATGAACAGCTACATCTGAACTTTTTCACAGCAGTCAAATGAGGTACTTTTTTGTGGCTATGTTAGAGCACAGGGTGTGCTGCTAATGCAGGACCCTTAATCATGTGAGGATGTGAGAGTTGGACTATAAAGAAAGCTGAGCACCGAAGAACTGATGCTTTTGAACTGTGGCATTGGAGAAGACTCTTGCAAGTCCCTTGGACTGCAAATGACCAAAACAGTCAATCCTAGAGGAAATCAGTCCTCAGTGTTCATTGGAGGGACTAATGCTAAAGCTGAAGCCACTTAATGTGAAGAATTGACTCACTGGAAAAGACCCCGATGCTGGGGAAGATTGAAAACAGGAGGAGAAGGGGACAACAGAGGATGAGATGGTTGGATGGTATCACCAACTTGGTGGACATGAGTTCAAGCAAGCTCCAGGAGTTGGTGATGGACAGGGAAGCCTGGCATGCTATGGTCCATGGGGTCGCAAAGAATTGGACAGGATTGACCGACTGACCTGAACTGAAAAAGTCAAGAAGGCAAGTTGTAGCACTGACTCATGAATGGACATTAATAAGGGTCTCCTATATATTAGCTTTGATGTAACACCTGACATAATGCAATCAGTAAGCTAAAGTAAGATATAGAAAGAATGCTTCAAATGTTGTTACCAACACAAAGGGAACACACCTTTTTAAGCAAACAAGTCATGTTTATATTTGATTCCTAGCCCAGATGCTCAGGGAAATCACCATTAAATTCCAAGAAGCAGTACTATTATAGGCCACATGCTGTGATTGAAATGCAAACTAACAAATTTTTAATACTTAGACTAATCATGAATAAATATCTGAAACAGACTGAAAAAAACAACAGCGCCAATATGAAGGGTCAGTGAAATGACTGGCTCCCCAACAAATATTTTTTCACTTTCTTCATACTAACTACAAAAAAAGGGAATAAAGGAAAATCATGCGAAGAATCTTATTCTCAAAAGTCACAAAACATGCAACAGATAGAAATAAATATGAAAATAAACATGAAATACATGGCAACTATACACACATACACACACTCACACACATACCTCAAAACCTTGGTAACAGGGTGAAAGAAAACATAAGTTTAATAAATCAATATATATCACTTATCTACATGGGAAGAATGAATAATATAAAGATGCCAGTTCTTTCAAAATAATTAAAATTCAAAGAGGTTTATCTTAGATCTTAAAAATGAGTTTAAGTTCATCTAGAAAAATAAACAAGTAGGAATATAAATGTGTGCTTTTTAAATGAAAGAATATGGATTATAGAAAGATGTAGTAATTAGCTATGCAATGTTAGCCCACATATAGATACTTAGGATAGGTAAATAGATACAATGAGGTGGGGACAAATAGGAGAGCACACAGACACACAGGACGAGGGTAGAAAGGGTATTGATGAACAGATTTCTGCTTCAGATAATGGCAACTTACATAAAGCACACCAATTATCTTACTAAGAAGACTAAGAAAATCTGGTCAAGTTATTTTTTAAAATCTGCTTGAAGGCACAGAGAAGCTAATAAGGCAGTGAAGAATTACAGGGCCAAGTTCTAAGAAAACAAAGAGTCAGGGAGATGAGCCAAACATTGGAACTGCTTTCTCCCCGAGGGCATCTGCTAATTCCAGAAATGGCAAACTAAGGATTAATAAACTTAGCTGAGATTTTGATGGTCTCATAGACCTAGAAGAAAAATATCACTACAGGAGACCTCCCCAGCGGTCCAGTGGTTAAGAATTTGCCAGCCAAAGCAGGGGACATGGGTTTGATCCCTGGTCTGGGAAGATTCTACACGCTGCAGGGCAACTTAGCTCACATACCACAGAGCATGTGCTCTAGAGCCTGTGAGTCACAGCTACAGAGCCCAAATGCCACAACTACTGAAGCCTGTGTACCTAGAACCTGTGCTCTGCAACAAGACAAGCCATCACAACGAGAAGCACACACACCGCAACTAGAGAGTAGCCCCCCACTTGCAACAACTAGAGAAAGCTCACTCTCAGCAACAAAGGCCCAGGGCAGACAAAAATTAATTTTAAAAAATCACTATAGGGCCTACACCAAGAAGGAGAGGTCTTCATAAATTCTCCACAGTTTAGGTAAGAGTGTCTAAAAGACAACATCACAGGAACAAGGATAAATTGCAAATATCCTCCCCTAGTCCTTGCACTCGGAAAGAAACCCAGCTTCCAATCACCTTAATTTCTGACATCAGACTGACATGATAGAGGTTTGCTGGTACCACTGACACCCTACAGAAGGGAAATAAAAGGCAAACATAAAGCCTATCTGGAGAACAATAGTATGATGTTATGTCCCCAATTATTTCCATAATTTTTCACATACAAAGTTCAATACTCAAAAGGAATTGTACTATTTTTAGGAAAGTGTTCAGCAGTATCAAATAAAGCTAAATATACATCTATTCTATGACCCAGAAATTCCTCTCCAAGAGAACTGAATATAAATGTTTATCAAAAGATATTTGTAAGAATATTCATAATAAGCCTAAAAACAATCCTCATTTACAAGAAATGAATAAATTACTTTTATATAATGGAATAATAAAAAGCAATAAAAAAAGAATGGACTAATGAAATACAACATCATAGGTGATTCACAGACATTAGGCTGAATAAAAAAACTCAAACAAATATATATTTATGATTTAAGTTATAGGAAGTCCAAAAATGGACAAAAGTAATAATTACTAACAAAAGTTACAACAGTGATTATCGTGAGGGGGTTACTGACTGGCAGAGGTACAAAACCTTTTCAGATGTTGGAAATATCCTCTGTCTTGATGAATGGTGGTTATGGAGTACTCAAATGTGAATATTCATTCAAGGGTACATTTAGGGCTAAAATTAGCATACTTTAGGCACTAAAAATACCTAAGACAGTCTTCATAAGGGATAAACCTGGAGGGCTAGATATCAAAACTGAAGTTCTAGTAATTAAGAAACCATAAGGTTTATGCAAGGATCCATGAAACAAAACAGAAAATATATAAATTAAAAAAATCCACAAGTAGGTAGGCATTTAGCTTGTGATAACATTAAGAGCAAGGGGAATAAAAGTCTCTTCACCAAATGGTATTGCCCAATTAGATATACATAAAATAAAAATAAAATATTATCCTTACTTCAACCATATATAAAAGTAAAATCAAAGGAAGACAGCAAATCTGAATGTATATGATAGAAATAAGTCTTCTACAAAATTATATAGAGTATCTTCATAACTTGATTGTGGGAAAATTAACAAGATGGTTCCAGTCTGGCTCTTTTAACCCATGCTCTCATGCTCTTTCACTCCATGTTCTGAAAACATGACTTTGCACAATTGTGTAATGGCTGAGATCACTTATAGCACTGTGTATGACTGTCACGAGTTACTCACTTGGTTATGGGCTACTTTGTGCAGTACCGCCTGTATGAGCTTCACCATGAAAGCCCTGGCTGCTGCTGCACTGGGGCTACACTGGAGTGACATTATGGTTACGTTACATGAAGTTATGTTATGGCAACCTTATGGCTACATTATGGTTATGTTACGGCTGCAGCTTCAGCTGCCATGTCAGCCAGGAGAGAGACTGAGTTGTGGCTGCTGTGCCAGCCAGAAGAGAATAACCGTGTCTGCAGTTTCCATGGCTGTTAGAGTCTTCTTCCAGCCTCTTAGCTTGCGCCTTGCCTACCCTAGGTGCAGTGAATGGGGGAACAGCAAGAAAACTGGCATCACAAACAGAAACAGCGACATACTGGGATAGGGAAAAACACAACCCCAAAAGCACTAAGCATAAGGGGCTTCCCTGGTGGCTCAAATGGTAAAGAATCTGCCTGCAATGAGGAAGACAACAAGAATCACTAATGGATTGAAAATGCAAGCCACAGAGTGAGAAATTATTGTACTTACAACACACATAAATGACATAAATCTTGTTAACTAGAATATATTGAGAAACCCTACAAATTAGTAAGAAAGTAATAAACAGCCAAAAAGAGAAATGAGCAAAAGACAAGCATTTCACACACACACAAAGATGTCCAGAAAAGATGATGTCATTTATCTTCACAGAAATGCAAAATGAAACCACTGTCCACGTACCATAATGACTAAAATGAAAAAGTCTGGCAATTCCAGGAGTTGGCAAGGATGTGGCGAACAGAACTTTCACCAATGGCAGAGTGTATATCGACAGAGCAACACTGGAAAACTGATTGGCACTGTCTACTCATATTCACCTTAAGACTCAGCAATTACACACACACACACACACACACACATTTTATATATATATATATATATATATATATATATGTATGTATATATATACACACACTCATATATATGTGTATATATATATAAGTGTATGGGTTTCCCAGGTGGCACTAGTGGTAAAGAACCCACCTGCCAATGCAGGAGATGTAAGAGACACGGAATCAATCCTTGGGTTGGTAAGATCCCCTAGAGAAGGTCACATCAACACACACACACATACCAAACAGATGTACATGCTCATGAACATCAAGGCATGTAATCAAGAATGTTCATAGTAACTTCATTCATAGCAGCAAAAATGGAAATAAGCAAAATGCCCATTAATAACAGAATAAACAACTTGGAGTATAGTCACATAAGGAGATACTACATAGCAACAATGACAAATGAAACAGTTATCAAAACAAAAATCAATTTCTCAGCAAAAATGCTAAGCAAAATAGGCCTGGAACAAAAGAATTTGCAAACAATGATTCCATTTATTTAATTTTCAACAATAGGCAAAACTAAACTACAATATCAGACTTTAAAATGGAAATTTCTTTCTGGAGCATAGAGGAAATAGAGATTGAACACAAAAGTAAAAGTGTTACTGGCTCAGCTGTGTCTGACTCTTTACAACTCCATGTACTCTAGGCCACAAGGCTACCCTGTCCATGGAATTCTCCAAGCAAAAACATTGGAGTGGTTAGCCATTCTTTTCTCCAGGGGATCTTTCCAACACAGGGATAGAACCCAGGTCTCCTGCAAAGCAGGCAGATTTTTTACCATCTGAGCCACCAGGGAAGCCTTTAGGTCAATAAATAGATATAGCCAAATTTCAGATGTTCAAGCTTCATTTTAAAAAGACAGAGGAACCAGAGATAAAATTGCCATCTGCTGGATCATTGTAAAAGCAAGAGAGTTCCAGAAATATACTACATCTGCTTTATTGACTATGCCAAAGCCTCTGACTGTGTGGATCACAATAAACTGTGCAAAATCCTGAAAGACATGGGAATACCAAACCACCTTACCTGCCTCCTGAGAAATCTGTAGTCAGGTCAAGAACCAACAGTTAGAACCAGACATGGAACAACAGACTGGTTCCAAATTAGGAAAGGAGCATGCTAAGCTGTATATTGTCATCCTCCTTTTTAATTTCTATGCAGAGTATATCATGTGAAATGCAGGCTGGATAAAGCACAAGCTGGAATCAAGATTGCTGGGAGAAATATCAATAACCAGATATGAAGATGACACCACCATTATGGCAGAAAGTGAAGAAGAACTAAAGGGCCTCTTGATGAAAGTGCAAGAGGAGAGTGAAAAAGTTGGCTTAAAAGTCAACATTCAGAAAACTAAAATCATGGCATCCAGTCCCATCACTTCATGGCAAATAGATGGGGGAACAAGGGAAACAGTGACAAACTTTATTTTTGAGGGGGCTCCAAAATCACTGCAGATGGTGACTGCAGCCATGAAATAAAAGACACTTGCTCCTTGGAAGAAAAGTTATGACCAACATAGACAGCATGTTAAAAAGCAGAGACTACTTTCCCAATAAAGGTCCATCTAGTCAAAGCTATGGTTTTTCCAGTAGTCATGTATGGATGTGAGAGTTGGACTATAAAGAAAGCTGAGTGCCAAAGAATCGATGCTTTTGAACTGTGGTGCTAGAGAAGATTCTTGAGAGTCCCTGGAAAGCAAGGAGATCAAACTAGTGAATCCTAAGGTAAATCAACGCTGAAGATTCATTGAGAGGACTGATGCTGAAGCTGAAACTCTAATATTTGGCCACATGATGCAAAGAACTGACTCATTTGTAAAGACCCTGATGCTGGGAAAGATTGAAGGTGGGAGGAGAAGGGGACGACAGAGGATGAGATGGTTGGATAGCATCACCAATTCGATGGACAAGTTTGAGTAAGCTCTGGGAATTGGTGATGGACAGAGAAGCCTGGTGTGCTGCAGTCTAAGGGGTCGCAAAGAGTCAGACATGACTGAAAGACTGAGCTGAACTGAAATTTCAGAAAGCTTTCCTTATCAGTTCAATCAGCTGTGTCCAACTCATTGCGACCCCATGGACTGCGGCATGCCAGGCCTCCCTGTCCATCACCAACTCACGGAGTTTACTCAATCTCATGACCGTTGAGTGGGTGGTGTCATCCAACCATCTCATCCTCTGTCGTCCCCTTTTCCACTCGCCTTCAATCTTTCCCAGCATCAGGGTCTTTTCTAATGAGTCAGTTCTTCACATCAGGTGGCCAAAGTATTGGAGTTTCAGCTTCAGCATCAGTCCTTCGAATGAATATTCAGGACTCATCTCCTTTAGGATTAACTGGTTGGATCTCCTTGCAGTCCAAGGGACTCTCAAGAGTCTTCTCCAACACCACAGTTCAAAAGCATCAATTCTTCACTACTCAGCTTCTTTATAGTCCAACTCTCACATCCATACATGACTACTGGAAAAACCATAGCCTTGACTAGATGGACCTTTGTTGACGAAATAATGTCTCTGCTTTTTAATAGGCTGTCTAGGTTGGTCATAACTTCTCTTCAAAGGAGTAAGCATCTTTTTATTTCATGGATGCAGTCACCATCTGCAGTGATTTTGGAGCCCAAGAAATTAAAGTCTGCCACAGTTTCCACTGTTTCTCCATCTATTTGCCATGTAGTGATGGGACTGGACGCCATTTTTGTTTTCTGAATGTTGACCTTTAAGCCAACTTTTCACTCTCCTCTTGCACTTTCATCAAGAGGCCCTTTAGTTCTTCTTCACTTCCTGCCATAAAGGTCGTGTCATCTGCATATTTGAGGTTATTGATATTTCTCCCAGCAATCTTGATTCCAGCTTGTGCTGTATCAATCCCAGTGTTTCTCAAGATATAGTCTGCATATAAATTAAATAAGCATGGTGACAATATACAGCTTTGATGTACTCCTTTTCCTATTTGGAACAAGACTGCTGTTCCATATCCATTTCTAACTGTTGCTTCCTGACCTACATACATTTTCTCAAGAGGCAGGTCAGGTGGTCTGGTATTCCCATCTCTTTCCGAATTTTCCACAGTTTATTGTGATCCACACAGTCAAAGGCTTTGACATAGTCAATAAAACAGAAATAGTTGTTTTTCTGGAGCTCTCTTGCTTTTTTGGTGATCCAGTGGTGGTTGGAAATTTTATCTCTGGTTCCTCTGCCTTTTTTAAAACCAGCTTGAACATCTGGAAGTTCATGGTTCACGTACTGGCTTGGAGAATTTTGAGTATTACTTTGCTATCATGTGAGATGAGTGCAATTGTGCAGTAGTTTGAGCATTCTTTGGCATTGCCTTTCTTTGGGATTGGAATAAACACTGACTTTTTCCAGTCCCATGGCCACTGCAAGTTTTCCAAATTTGCTGGCATATTGAGTGCAGCACTTTCACAGCATCATCTTTCAGGATTTGAAATAGCTCAACTGGAATTCCATCATCTCCACTCACTTTGTTCATAGTGATGCTTTCTAAGGCCCACTTGACTTCACATTCCAGGATGTCTGGCTCTAGGTCAGTGATCACACCATCGTGGTTATCTGGGTCATGAAGATCTTTTTTGTACAGTTCTTCTGTGTATCCTTGCCACCTCTTCTTAATATCTTCTGCTTCTGTTAGGTCCATACCATTTCTGTCCTTGATTGTGCCCATCTTTGCATGAAATGTTCCCTTGGTATCTCTAATTTTCTTGAATAGATCCCATTCTATTGTTTTCGTCTATTTCTTTGCACTGATCACTGAGGAAGGCTTTCTTATCTATCCTTCCTATTCTTTGGAACTCTGCATTCAAATGGGTATATCTTTCCTTTTCTGTTTTGCTTTTCGCTTCCCTTCTTTTCATGGCTATTTGTAAGGCCTCCTCAGACAGCCATTTTGCTTTTTTGCATTTCTTTTTCTTGGGGATGGTCTTGATCCCTGTCTACTGTACAATGTCAGGAACCTCCATCCATAGTTCATCAGGCACTCTTTATCAGATCTAGTCCCTTTAATCTATTTCTCACTGCCACTGTATAATCGTTAGGGATTTGATTTAGATCATACCTGAGTGGTCTAGTGATTTTCCCTACTTCAATTTAAGTCTGAATTTGACAATAAGGAGTTCATGATCTGAGCCACAGTCAGCTCCCAGTCTTATTTTTGCTGAATGTATAGAGCTTCTCCATCTTTGGCTGCAAAAAATATAATCAGTATGATTTCAGCATTAAACATCTGTCAGTGTCCATGTGTAGAGTCTTCTCTTGTATTGTGGGAAGAGGGTGTTTGCTATTACCAGTGCATTCTCTTGGCAGAACTCTATTAGTGTTTGCCCTGCTTCATTCTGTACTCCAAGACCAAATTTGCCTGTTATTCCAGGTGTTTCTTGACATCCTACTTTTGCATTCCAGTCCCCTATAATGAAAAGGACATCTTTTTTGGGTGTTAATTCTAGAAGGTCTTATAGGTCTTCATAGAACCGTTCAACTTCAGCTTCTTCAGCATTACTGGTTGGGGCATAGACTTGGATTACTGTGATATTGAATAGAGGTTAGAGAGTATAAGGTAGGTTTTCTGAAATTTGGCAATGTTCTAATTCTTGACCTAGGTTGCAGTTACACAGGTGGTCATACTGTAATATTTCAGTCAGCTACTGTTAGAGATAGCAGGTTAAATGTATGCATATAGTTCCTTTCTGAACTCTCACTAAATGAATAAAGGAATTAAACACACACATACACACCAACTCACAATGACAAAACTAAAGAGAAAAAAATTTGAACAAAAGTGGTAACTGAGTTAACAGCCTAAAGAAAGAACCTTAAGCCAATAGAGAGAAAAGCTTAGAAGCAAGCTTTTTAATACTAAAGAACTCCTAAAAAACATAGCAATTGGTGGTACAATGTACCTTTGGCAATGACAAAATCAGTGGAGCTAAAACCAGAGAAATAACTGAAAATTTCAGAAACAGTCCACCCCATATCCTTCTTCTAACTTACTGCTAGGAAACTGCCCTTACCCATTCTCAGACACATGAAAGGGAGTTATTCTCTAAAGAGTTAGAACAGGAGGGTAAGGGGAGATGGATTGAAAGTTTTTTAGGGAAAGGAGAAGCAGAGGGAAGAAGAGGGTTAGGAGGAAGAGAAAAAGAAGTAACAGTAATAGTCACTGTTGTCCTCACTGTCATGGAAACAGCAAGTACAAATGAAAACAGGTAGATTAAGAATCTCAGCTATGTAATGAGACTTTACTATAGGTCCTTACACCACAAGGTTCTAAAAACAGGTCATCAAGTATATAGCTTCCAGGAGAAATATGTAAATGATTTTTCTACTGAATATGATCTGTTGAAGAGAAAAGACATTAAAAGATGCTGACATAATTTCCAATAACATAGCTCAAGAAATCACCCTACAATAAAGTTCACACTGAAATCTCCATCCTAGAGGAACCCCAATAGACTTAGTAATTAGTGGCACCTCTGGGAAAAATTGAGGGCAGGAGGAGAAGGGAACGACAGAGGATAAGATGGTTGAATGGCACCACCGACTCAATGGACATGGGTTTGGGTGGACTCCAGGAGTTGGTGATGGACAAGGAGGCCTGGTGTGCTGTGGTTCATGGGGCCGCAAAGAGTTAGACACGACTGAGCGACTGAACTGGGACTGGAACTGGATGTTCCTATTGCCATTTTAATTGTTTGGGGTTGATTTTGTAGATCTTTTTTCTTCTCTTCTATTTCTTGACTATATAAGTCCCTTTAACATTTGTTGTAAAGCTGGTTTGGTGGTATGGAATTCTCTTAACTTTTGCTTGTCTGAAAAGCTTTTTATTTCTCCATCAATTTTGAATGAGATCTTTGTGGGGTACAGTAATCTTGGTTATAGATTTTTCCCTTTTGGTACTTCAAATGTATCCTGCTATTCCTTTCTGGCCTGCCGAGTTTCGGCTGAAAGATCAGCTGTTAAGTGTATGGGGTTTCCCTTGAATGTTACTTGTTGCTTCTCCCTTGCTGCTTTTAATATTCTTTCTTTGTGTTTAGTATTTGTTAGTTTGATTAGTATGTGTCTTGGCGTGTTTCTCCTTGGGTTTATCCTGTATAGCACTCTTTGTGCCTCTTTGATTCAACTATTTCCTTTTCCATGTTGGGGAAATATTCAACTATAATCTCTTCAAAAATTTTCTCATACCCTTTCTTCTTCTCTTCATCTGGGACCCCTATAATTCAAATATTGGTGCATTTGATATTGTCCCAGAGATCTCTGCGACTATCCTCGGTTCTTCTCATTCTTTTTACTTTATTGTGCTCTTGAGAAGTTATTTCCACCATTTTATCTTCCAGATCACTGATTCATTCTTCTGCTTCAGATATTCTGCTATTGATTCCTTCTAGAGTATTTTTAATTTCAGTAATTGTGTTGTCTAGGTATGCTTATTCTCTAATTCCTCTAGGTCTTTGTTAATTGATTCTTGCATTTTCTCCGTTTTGTTTTCAAGGTTTTTGATCATCTTTACTATAATTATTCTGAATTATTTTTCAGGTAGTTTGCCTATTTCCTCTTCATTTACTTGGACTTCTGTGTTTCTAGATTGTTCCTTCCTTTGTGTAGTATTTCTCTACCTTTTCACTATTTTTAAAATCTTATTGTGTTTGAGGTCTCTTTTTTCCAGGTTTCAAGGTTGTAGAAAGAAACACATCATAAAGATTTGAGCATGGAACCAACCTAGATGTCCATCAGCAGATGAATGGATAAGAAAGCTATGGTACATATACACAATGGAGTATTACTCAGCCATTAAAAAGAATACATTTGAATCAGTTCTAATGAGGTGGATGAAACTGGAGCCTATTATACAGAGTGAAGTAAGCCAGAAAGAAAAACACCAATACAGTATACTAACGCATATATATGGAATTTAGAAAGATGGTAACAATAACCCAGTGTACGAGACAGCAAAAGAGACACTGATGTATAGAACAGTCTTATGGACTCTGAGAGAGAGGGAGAGGGTGGGAAGATTTGGGAGAATGGCATTGAAACATGTAAAATATCATGTATGAAACGAGTTGCCAGTCCAGGTTCGATGCACAATGCTGGATGCTTGGGGCTGGTGCACTGGGATGACCCAGAGGGATGGAATGGGGAGGGAGGAGGGAGGAGGGTTCAGGATGGGGAACACATGTATACCTGTGGTGGATTCATTTTGATATTTGGCAAAACTAATACAATTAAGTAAAGTTTAAAAAAAAAAAAGATTTGAGCAGAAATAAATGAAAAAGAAATGAAAGAAACAATAGTAAAGATTAATGAAATTAAAAGTGGGTTCTTTGAGAAGATAAACAAAATTGACAAATCTTCATAAAGATAAACAAAATTGACAAGCCAGACTCATCAAGAAAAAGAGGGAAGAATCAAATCAACAAAATTAGAGATGAAAAAGGAGAGGTAACAAAAAACAATGCAAAAATACAAAGGATTATAAGAGACTATTATGAACAACTATATGGCAATAAAATGGATAACCTGGAAGAAATGGACAGATTCTTAGAAAAGTTCAATCTTGAAAAACTGAACCAGGAAGAAAGAGAAATTATAAACAACTCAATTGTAAGCACCAAAATTGAAGCTGTGATAAAAAATCTCCCAAAATACAAAAGCCCAGGACCAGATGGCTTCACAGGAGAACTCTATCAAACATTCAGAGAAGAGCTAATGCTTATCCTTCTAAAACTCTTTCAAAAAATTACAGAGGAAGGAACACTTCCAAACTCATTCTACAAGGCCAATTACCCCGATACAAAAACAAGACAAAGACAACACACAAAAAAAGAAAACTACAGCCCAATATCACTGATGAACACAGATGCAAAAATCCTCAACAAAATGTTAGCAAACAGAATTCAGCAACACATCAAAAAGCTCAGATGCCATGATCAAGTTGAGCTTATTCCAGGAATGCAAGGATTCTTCAATATATGCAAATCAATGTGGTATACCATATTAACAAACTGAAAGGTAAAAACCATATGATAATCTCAATAAATGCAGAAAAATCCTTTGACAAAATTCAGCACCCATTTATGAATAAAACTCTTCAAAAAGTGGGCATAGAAGGAACCTACCTTCACATAGTAAAGGCCATATATGATAAGCCTACAGCAAACATTATTCTCAATGGTGAAAAACTGAAAGCATTCCCCCTAAGATGAGGAACAAGACAAGGGTGTCCACTTTCACCACTATTATTCAACATAGTTCTGGATGTCCTAGCTATAGCAATCAGAGAAGAAAAAGAAATAAAAGGAATCCAGATCAGAAAAGAAGTAGTAAAGCTCTCACTGTTTGCAGATGACATGATACTGTACATAGAAAACCCTAAAGATAGTATCAGAAAATTACTAGAGCTAATGAGTGAATTTAGCAAAGTTGCAGGATATAAAATCAATACACAGAAATCACCTGCATTTCTATATACTAACAATGAAAAATCAGAAAGAGAAATTAAGGAATCAATCCCATTCACCACTGCCACAAAAAGAATTAAATATCTAGGAATAAACTTACCTAAGGAGACAAAAGAACTGTACACATAAAATTATAAGACAGTGATGAAAGAAATCAAAGACAACATAAACAGATGGAGAGATATTCCATGTTCCTGGTAGGAAGAATCAATATTGTAAAAATGACTATACTACCAAATGCAATCTACAGATTCAATGTGATCCCTGTCAAATTACCAATGGTATTTTTCACAGAACTAGAGCAAAAAATTTCACAATTCATATGGAAACACAAAATACCCCAGGATAGCCAAAGCAGTCTTGAGAAAGAAGAATGGAGCTGGAGGAATCAATCTTCCTGACTTCAGACTGTATTACAAAGCTACAGTCATCAAGACAGTATGTTACTGACACGAAAACAGAAATATAGACCATTGGAACAAGATAGAAAGCCCAGAAATAAACCCATCCACCCATGGGTACCTCATTTCTGACAAAGGAGGCAAGAATATACAATGGGGCAAAGACAGCCTCTTCAATAAATGGTGCTGGGAAAACTGGACAGCTACATGTAAAAGAATGAAATTAGAACACTTCCTAACACCATACACAAAGATAAACTCAAAATGGATTAAAGACCTAAATGTAAGACCAAAAACTATGAAACTGTTAGACAAAAACACAGGCAGAACACTCCGACATAAAACAAAGCAAGATCCTCTATGACCTACCTCCTAGAGTAATGGAAATAAAAACAAAAGTAAACAAGTGTGACCTGATTAAACTTAAAAGCTTTTGCACTGCAAAGAAACTTTAAGCAAGGTGAAAAGACAACCCTCAGAATGGGAGAAAATAATAGCAAATGAAACAACTGACAAAGGATTAATTTCCAAAATATACAAGCAGCTCATAGAACTCAATACCAGAAAAACAAACAACCCAATCAAAAAGTGGGGGAAAGACCTAAATAGACATTTCTCCAAAGAAGACACACAGATGGCTAACAAACACATGAAAAGATGCTCAACATCACTCATTATTAGAGAAATGCAAATAAAAACTACAATGAGATATTACCTCACACTGGTCAGAATGGCCATCATCAAAAAGTCTACAAACAATAAATGCTGGAGAGGGTGTGGAGAAAAGGGAATGCTCTTGCACTGTTGGTGGGAATGCAAACTGATACAGCCACTATGGAAGACAGTATGGAGACTCCTTTAAAAACTAGGAATAAAACCACCATATGACCCAGCAATTCCACTCCTAGGCATATACCCTGAGGAAACCAAAATTGAAAAAGACACATGTATCCCATTATTCACTGAAGCACTATTTACAATAGCTAGAGCATGGAAGCAACATAGATGTCCATCGACAGATGAATGGATAAAGAAGTTGTGGTACAAATGCCCAATGGAATATTACTCAGCCATAAAAAGGAATGCATTTGAGTCAGTTCTGATGAGGTGGATGAACCTAAAACCTATTATACAGAGTGAAGTGAGTCATAAAGAGAAAGATAAATATTGTATTCTAATACAGAATCCAGAAAAATGGTACTGAAGAATTTATTTACAGGGCAGCAGTGGAGAAACAGACATAGAGAATAGACTTATGGACATGGGGAGAGGGGAAGGGAGAGTGAGATGTATGGAAAGAGTAACATGGAAACTTCCATTAACATACATAAAATAGATAGCCAATGGGAATTTGTTGTATGGCTCAGGAAACTTAAACCAGGGCTGTGCAGCAGTCTAAAGGGGTGGGATGGGGAGGGAGATGGGAGGGAGGTCCAAAAGGGAGAGGATATATGTATACCTACGGATGAAAGTGAAAGAGGAGAGCGAAAAAGTTGGCTTAAAGCTCAACATTCAGAAAACTAAGATCATGGCATCTGGTCCCATCACTTTATGGCAATTAGATGGGGAAACAGTGGAAACAGTGGCTGACTTTATTTTGGGGAGCTCCAAAATCACTGCAGATGGTGATTACAGCCATGAAATTAAAAGATGCTTACTCCTTGGAAGGAAAGTCATGGTCAACCTAGATAGCATATTAAAAAGCAGAGATATTACTTTGCCAACAAAGGTCCATCTAGTCAAGGCTATGGTTTTTCCAGTGGTCATGTATGGATCTGAGAGTTGGACTGTGAAGAAGGTTGAGCGCTGAAGAATTGATGCTTTTGAACTGTGGTGCTGGAGAGGACTCTTGCGAGTCCCTTGGACTGCAAGGAGGTCCAACCAGTCCATCCTAAAGGAGACCAGTCCTGGGTGTTCATTGGAGGGACTGATATTGGCCCATGCTGACTTTGCATGGGCCACCTCATGCAAAGAGTTGACTCATTGGAAAAGACCCTGATGCTGGGAGGGATTGGGGGCAGGAAGAGAAGGGGACGACAGAGGATGAGATGGCTGGATGGCATCACCAACTCGATGGACATGAGTTTGAGTAAACTCCGGGAGCTGGTGATGGACAGGGAGGCCTGGCGTGCTGCGATTCATGGAGTCGCAAAAAGTCAGACACGACTGAGCAACTGAACTGAACTGAACTGATGGCTGATTCATGTTGAGGTTTGACAGAAAACAACAAAATTCTATAAAGCAATTATCCTTCAATAAAAAAAATTTTTTAAAAGAAAGACTTTAAATTACTAAAGAAAAAGCTTTTACAGAACTAATGTTCCTGGAAACCAAATAGTAAGTTCCAATTACTGGAACATATAATTAGTCCCATTTTACTGTTGTTTTTTTATCTTATAACTAAGTAATGACAATTTCCCTTCTTTCTCTGTAAAAATTCAAATTTTTACATATACTTTCAATGTGAGTTACAAAGTAAATGTACTACAGCATTCCAGAAATCTTAGTCATGTGCAGCAAGTCAAAAGCTATAGTAAACTTAAGAGAAAGTGCCAGAATACCATTAATCCTTTGTACCAACAAGAGTAATCGCTATAACAATTTCTAATAAATGCCTATTTATCCACTTTAACTACAAGGGCAATTGGTGGGAATGCATTTGCCATCACGGATTTAAAATATGAATCCTGAGTCCTACAAGCTCTCCTGATGACTGAGGCAGGGAGTCTCTCACTCATAGACACGAAGGATTTATTCTCAGCCTTCAAATCTTCATGTGAAAGCATTTTAAATACTGCAGACACCAAACAAGCAGCAATTCTCAGAAGCGATAAAGTAGGAGCTATAATGAAACTGCTATTTTTCCCTATAGGCAAGAGAAAACAATAGGGACAGCTAGTAATCTACCGCAATAAAAATAAAGATCTTATCTTTTCTTTATCCAAACATTGAAGGGTATGAAACCAAGGTAATTATTAATATATTACAAATTTTCAAATACAACATATATTTCCTAATCAAAGGATTATAGTGCAAACAGGTATCTTTCAATTGCACAGTTCCAGCACTCATGAAAAGAGTAATGAGAGGCAGTTATATGATATTTATGGTATTTTATTTAACTCCTTTGAACATTAAACATCTAGTATGTATCAGGTATTGTCATATGCACACAGCAGCTACAAAAAAGGAAAAGTCAATGCTCTTATGAAACTATCATTCTGATGAGAGAAAAAATAAAAAATAACGTATCAGTGCTAAGAAGAAAAACAGGAGAACTATCTCCATCCCTATTTACCCTGAGCAGTACCCTTTTCACAGCTGTTGTCTTAGTGGAAATACTAAAAACACTCTCTTACGCTCAAAGTATCCTGCTAGAAGATAGGATAACCTTAAAGACAATGGGATAGAGATGGAGATATTGACCAAAAGGCAATGCCATTATTAAATACTTGGATGAGAAAAGATCTCTCATTATAATGATAAATTTGAGGAAGGACTGGAGAGAAGAGAGGGAGCAAGCAATACCCACATCGGCAAGAAGAGCTTTGAAGGCCGTATATTTGTGGCAGTATGTAGCTCACCCTTAAACAATGTGAGGGCCAGGGATGCCCATTCTCTCTGTAAAAAATCCACATACAGCTTATAGCCAGCCCTCCATATTGGTTTCTCTGTGTAAGTGGTTCCTCCGTATCTGTTCAGTTCAGTTCAGTTGAGTCACTCAGTCGTATCTGACTCTTTGCGAGCCCATGAATCGCAGCACACCAGGCCTCCCTGTCCATCACCAACTCCCAGAGTTTACTCAAACTCATGTCCATCGAGTTGGTGATGCCATCCAGCCATCTCATCCTATGTTGTCCCCTTCTCCTCCTGCCCCCAATCCCTCCCAGCATCAGGGTCTTTTCCAATGAGTCATCTCTTTGCATGAGGTGGCCAAAGTATTGGAGTTTCAGCTTTAGCATCAGTCCTTCCAATGAACACCTAGGACTGATCTGCTTTAGAATGGACTGCTTGGATCTCCTTGCAGTCCAAGGGACTCTCAAGAGTCTTCTCCAGCACCACAGTTCAAAAGCATCAATTCTTCAGTGCTCAGATTTCTTCACAGTCCAAGTGTCACATCCATACATGACTACTGGAAAAACCATAGCCTTGACTAGATGGACCTTTGTTGGCAAGTAATGTCTATGCTTTTTAATATGCTATCTAGGTTGACCATAACTTTCCTTCCAAGGAGTAAGCATCTTTTAATTTCATGGCTGCAATCACCATCTGTAGTGATTTTGGAGCCCCCCAAAATAAAGTCTGTTTATTTGTTTCCCCCTGTATTCGCCATGAAGTGATGGGACTGGATGCCATGATCTTAGTGTTCTGAATACTGAGCTTTAAGCCAACTTTTTCACTCTCCTCTTTCACTCTCATCAAGAGGCTCTTTACTTCCTCCTCACTTTCTTCCATAAGGGTGGTAGCATCTGCATATCTGAGGTTATTGATATTTCTCCCGGCAATCTTGATTCCAGCTTGTGCTTCATCCAGCCCAGCGTTTCTCATGATGTACTCTGCATAGAAGTTAAATAAGCAGGGTGACAATATACAGCCTTGACGTACTCCTTTTCCTATCTGGAACCAGTCTGTTGTTCCATGTCCAGTTCTAACTGTTGCTTCCTGACCTGCATACAGATTTCTCAAGAGGCAGGTCAGGTGGTCTGGTATTCCCATCTCTTTCAGAATGTTCCACAGTTTATTGTGATCCACACAGTTAAAGGCTTTGGAATAGTCAATAAAGCAGAAATAGATGTTTTTCTGGAACTCTCTTGCTTTTTCGATGATCCAGCGGATGTTGGCAATTTGATCTCTGGTTCCTCTGCCTTTTCTAAAACCAGCTTGAACATCTAGAAGTTCATGGTTCACATTATTGCTGAAGCCTGGCTTGGAGAATTTTGAGCATTACTTTACTAGCGTGTGAGATGAGTGCAATTGTGCGGAAGTTTGAGCATTCTTTGGCATTGCTTTTCTTTGGGATTGGAATGAACACTGACCTTTTCCAGTCCTGTGGCCACTGCTGAGTTTTCCAAATTTGCTGGCATATTGAGTGCAGCACTTTTACAGCATCATCTTTCAGGATTTGAAATAGCTCAACTGGAATTCCATCACCTCCACTAGCTTTGTTCGTAGTGATGCTTTCTAAGGCCCACTTGACTTCACATTCCAGGATGTCTGGCTCTAGGTGAGTGATCACATCATCGTGATTATCTGGGTCGTGAAGATCTTTTTTGTACAATTCTTCTGTGTATTCTTGCCACCTCTTCTTAATATCTTCTGCTTCTGTTAGGTCCATACCATCTCTATCCTTTATCGAGCCCATCTTTGCATGAAATGTTCCCTTGGTATCTCTAATTTTCTTGAATAGATCTCTAGTCTTTCCCATTCTATTGTTTTCCTCTATTTCTTTGCGTTGATTGCTGAGGAAGGCTTTCTTATCTCTCCTTGCTATTCTTTGGAACTCTGCCTTCAGATGCTTATATCTTTCCTTTTCTCCTTTGCTTTTCGCTTCTCTTCTTTTCACAGCTATTTGTAAGGCCTCCTCAGACAGCCATTTTGCTTTTTTGCATTTCTTTTTCTTGGAGATGGTCTCGATCCCTGTCTCTTGTCAATGCCACGAACCTCTGTCCATAGTTCATCAGGCACTCTGTCTATAAGATCTAGTCCCTTAAATCTATTTCTCACTTCCACTGTATAATCATAAGGGGTTTGATTTAGGTCATACCTGAATAGTCTAGTGGTTTTCCCTACTCTATCTATCTGATCTAGGCCCTTAAATCTATTTCTCACTTCCACTGTATAATCATAAGGGATTTGATTTAGGTCATATCTGAATGGTCTAGTGGTTTTTCCCTACACAGCCTTGTCTAACTCAATGAAACTAAGCCATGCCCGTGGGGCAACCCAAGACAGGCGGGTCATGGTGGAGAGACCTGACAGAATGTGGTTCACTGGAGAAGGGAATGGCAAACCACTTCAGTATTCTTGCCTTGAGGACCCCATGAACAGTATGAAAAGGCAAAATGATAGGACACTGAAAGAGAAACTCCCCAGGTCAGTAGGTGCCCAATATGCCACTGGAGATCAGTGGAGAAATAACTCCAGAAAGAATGAAGGGATGGAGCCAAAGCAAAAACAATACCCAGTTGTGGATGTGACTGGTGATAGAAGCAAGGTCCCATGCTGTAAAGAGCAATATTGCATAGGAACCCGGAATGTCAGGTCCATGAATCAAGGCAAATTGGAAGTGGTCAAAGAAGAGATGGCAAGAGTGAATGTTGACATTCTAGGAATCAGCGAACTGAAATGGACTGGAATGGGTGAATTTAACTCAGATGACCATTATATCTACTACAGCGGATAGGAATCCCTCAGAAGAAATGGAGTAGCCATCATGGTCAACAAAAGAGTCCGTAATGCAGTACTTGGATGCAATCTCAAAAACGACAGAATGATCTCTGTTCGTTTCCAAGGCAAACCATTCAATATCACAGTAATCCAAGCCTATGCCCCAACCAGTAATGCTGAAGAAGCTGAAGTTGAACGGTTCTATGAAGACCTACAAGACCTTTTAGAACTAATACCCAAAAAAGATGTCCTTTTCATTATAGGGACTGGAATGCAAAAGTAGGAAGTCAAGAAACACCTGGAGTAACAGGCAAATTTGGCCTTGGAATACAGAATGAAGCAGGGCAAAGACTAATAGATTTTTGCCAAGAAAATGCACTCGTCATAGCAAACACCCTCTTCCAACAACACAAGAGAAGACTCTACACATGGACATCCCTAGATGGTCAACACTGAAATCAGATTGATTATGTTCTTTGCAGCCAAAGATGGAGAAGCTCTACACAGTCAACAAAAACAAGACCGGGAGCTGACTGTGGCTCAGATCATGAACTCCTTATTACCAAATTCAGACTTAATTTGAAGAAAGTAGGGAAAACCATTAGACCATTCAGGTATGAACTAAATCAAATCCCTTATGATTGCCTTCTTAGTCTTAGTCAATTACACAACTCAGTTTAAACTCTGTACTAGGGATTATACAACAACAATGTATCCTGCTTGAGGACAGTTTCCCCTTCCTGAAAATGTTCTGACTAACCCTGATAGTTTAGAATGTATATTATGGAAGTAGGTCTGGGAGGATCTTTCTATTGTTAAATTCTAATCTTGTTATCCTAAAATGTAAATTGTGGGAGTGGGTCTGGTAAAATTTTCACAAACTCCAGACATTCTTTTGATTCATTGTAATAACTAATTAAAAGGTATATAATTCCATTGCTAACACTAGCAAGGGGTGGGGGGGGCACTCTCTATCCTCCTTCTGATAACTGTGCCAGAAGCTTTCTCTATCTCTTTTATACTTTAATAAAACTTTATTACACAAAAGCTCTGAGTGATCAAGCCTTGTCTCTGGCTCCAGATTGAATTCTTCTCCTCTGAAGGCCAAGAATCCCGGCATCTTTCATGGTTCAGCAACAACCTTTCAAGGGTTAACATACAGTACAATAGGCAAATGTCAAAAACTATTAAAGCTGATAGGTATTATGGGATTTCATCATTCCATCCTTTCTACTTTTAGTATAGTTTTAATTTTCATATCAGTAAGGTTAGGACATAACAAAAAGTTGCAAAACTGATAAGAAAATAAAAGAAAAAGGAGCCCAAAGCTCACCAGAGAGGTCAGGGATAAAGACTCTCGTGAAGTCATCAGAAGACAGGTTAAAAACAAAAGACAGGTAAAACATGAAGCCAAGTGCTTGGAGAATATCATATAAGGAGAGAGTAGAAACTAAGTAAAAAGAGACCATAGAAGTAAAGCCAGAAGAATGCCAATATTTAAAGACAGGACGGACAAACATGAATTTGAGAAAGATACCAAAAAGTAGAATATCAGTGACAAGAGAAGAGACTTAACAGCAAAATTGAATCAGGGAAATCAAGGCAAGAAAGATTCCAGATAATAATAATCATCAAGTACCCTTCTTAGAGTTCCTAAATTTCAAATCAAAGAGAAAAATAATTATGTTTAACAAAATTTCAGCATGATGAGAGAAATAATTATCTTCATATTTTCTGAGATGTACAGTTTACCAGATACTGAACAAGATGTTCAAAAAAATTAGAAGCCATTTACCCACTAGCACCTGGTGGCTCAAATGGTAAAGAATCTGCCTGCAATGTAGGAGATCTGGGTTTGATCCCTGCGTAGGAAAGATCTCCTGGAGAAGGATTTCCAAGGGTAGAAATGAACCACCCCTATTTCTATCTGTATGTCCAGATTCTAGCATGGTGACAAGTTGCAATGTTTCTATATTGCCAGATTCCCAATGGGGTGCAAACCCCATGGAAGGGACAGCTGACACTGATGAGGCTCAATATCGTTGATGTTTTGAGCCACAGTTATACATTAGACCAATCTGGTAATTCCTAATCCCTTTCTGATTACAAAGATAAGTAACAGAGCTTTTCACTTCATATTCAGAACTTGAATAACTTCTCCCCAATATACTTTGCATTGATGTTCCCACAAATAACTGGACCTTTTTATAGTTGGTTCCTAGCACTTTGAGGAACTTACTGCTAACCACAACCTTGAAAATGTTGCTTTCAAATAATTGATTTACATACTATGTACAATAAAAACACAAAAGCAAATATATATTTTAAGCTACTATTACTTTAATCTTCTATTATTTACTCTCTTGACTTGATGTTAAAGCTGAAACTCCAATACTTTGGCCACCTCATGCGAAGAGCTGACTCATTTGAAGAGACCCTGATGCTGGGAAAGAATGAGGGCAGGAGGAGAAGGGGACAACAGAGGATGAGATGATTGGATGGCATCACCGACTCAATGGACATGGCTTTGGGTGAACTCCGGGAGTTGGTGATGGACAGGGAGCCTGGCGTGCTGCGGTTCATGGGGTTGCAACGAGTCGGACATGACTGAGCGACTGAACTGAACTGAACTGACTTACAACACGATGAGGTTAAAGACAGATTTTTGTATGCAGGGCAGAATCCCACTTAACACAAATCATAATCCTTACATCATTAACAACCCATAACATCTTAGTCAATAAAAAGTTCAAATAACTCTTTTTGTTATTTACAGATCAAACCCAGAAAAAGGAAAGAGTCCCCATCTCTGCAGCACATGTATTTTTTTTTTATTATTGCTTCCGGGTATATTCCGAAATTCTAAAAAAAGTAGGAAAAAAAAAAAAGGCCTCACCTTGAGATTTATCAAGTTCTTATTAGACCCTCTTTGACTTTTATCTAACTCAGGATTAAACATCATAATTCTAAAATCTCTCAGAATCAGGAATTAAGAGTTAAAAACTTACATTCAAGCTGTGCAACCACATCTCCAGGGTCCACTGCTTCAGGGAACACCTATGAGAGAAGGCAGAGAGAAGCAGGATGGAGAAGAGAAAGTAAAAGGAAGACATATATGAGACAGTCTTTGTGCTTTCCTCCTCTTTACCAGAATATTCCTTTCCCAACCAAAGAAACTTTTGACATTATTGAGAATTGTCACTTCTCTGTTTCCCATGATCACCATGCAAGATTTTACCAACAAAAAAAAATTACAGCTGGCTCTGATTCCCTCTCCAATTTCATCTGCTAGCAGTCCTCTCTTTGTTACCATGGTCATATTTGCCTTCTTGCTGTTCCTCCTGCTCAGTAAGCTTATCCCCAAGAAGACACCTTTATATTTGCTGTTCCTCTGCTTAGAATGCTGCTACCCTAGACATTTAAATACTACCTCATAATTCAGACTCAATTTCAATGTTATTGCCTTCTCTGACCACCATCTTCAAAACAGACAATCCTCTTAATCCCTCTGTTCCCTTACCCTCCCTTTATTCTCTTCATGACAGCTCAGTTCAGTTTAGTCACTGTCGTGTTCAACTCTTTGCACCCCCATGGACTGCAGCATGCCAAGCCTCCCTGTCCATCACCAACTTCCAGAGTTTACTCAAACTCATGTCCTTTGAGTCAGTGATGCCATTCAACCATCTCATCCTCTGTCGTCCCCTTCTCCTCCCGCCTTCAATCTTTCCCAGCATCAGGATCTTTTCAAATGAGTCAGTTCTTCGCATCAGGTGGCCAAAGTATTGGAGTTTCAGCTTCAACATCAATCCTTCCAATGAATATTCAGGACTGATTTCCTTTAGGATGGACTGGTTGGATCTCGCAGTCCAAGGGACTCTCAAGAGTCTTCTCCGACACCACAGTTCATGACACTCACCATCTAAAAGTGTATTACTCATGCATTTACTTGATTACTGTTTGTTTTTCCTATTATAATGAAAGCTCCAAGAGGGGAAAATGTTTGTCTTATTTATTCAGTGCCTAGAATAGTACATAGAACAGAGCTGGTACTCAGTATTTATTCCTGGAGAAGAGAAAGGAAAATAAGAAAGGAAGTAAGGAGGAAGGTAAGAAAGGGAAGGAAAGAAAGAGGGAAGTAGGAAAGGAAACAAAGGTGAGGAATACAATTGGTAATAATTAATCAAAAGCATCAGATTTAAGGGGAAAAAAAAAAAAAAGGAGATCTAAAGAAAGAAGCACCACAAGACAGCCATAAGTAAAATATGACCTATTCTTCCCTATTAAAATCTCCCCTTTCTAAGATAAGTATTTATAATTCAAGGTGCTATTTTTTACATAAGGACCACTAAGACAATTTTAGAAGTAGACTGATACATCAAGAAAAAGAGGTAACTGACTCAGTGTATAATATAAGGAATATTTATTTTCAAGCTTCCAGATTTAAGTCATAAATCTTTTCAATTAAAGTGCATATTCAAATTTTGGAACCACTTTAATTTTTTAATTTGTTAACCTTTGATAGAATATTTGAACTCACCTTTTCAAACACCATTCTGGCATTGAAGACCAATGGAAAATTGGCTGGGACACATTGTGTCTTTTTGTATTGGCCAAACACACAGATGCTAAGATAGATGTCCTCCTTGTCTTTCAGCACCACTCCTGGGCAAGTTACCTGAAAGAAATTAGAGAGATGAATGTGACTGCTGCATGAATTCCCTAAACTATCATATTAAAATAACTTACCAAACCTTACATAAAAACACTAGTCTGCTAAGCTAATAAAAACGTGCACAGGTTAAAAAAAGAGAGATTCTAGTGTTTACAGAGTTAAATGAAATGCCTTTATAACTTCCATCCCTCTGAGAAATCTATGATTTTCCACTTGGTTACTTGTGCGACATTTGAAGCTCTATGTACTGGCTCTTGGGACAGACACTAATAGTTTTAAACAGTTAGCCTTAGGCTTCCACTTTATGTAGAATGCTGACATAAACTTATTCAGCATCATTTAATCACAAAGGATAAAGATTCAGCAGAAATAAAGCACTATACTAGAAGACAAGAAAATACCAAAACAAAGCACAAATCTGACCTGTAGTGCCCTAAGTCACAGCCCATATACACCCTCATCAAAAGAAATATGACAAACTTCCAAAGCAAGTGAATTGTATAGTTTCCAGCCTGTGAAATATTTTTTAAATATAAAACTGTACTTAACTAGTCTCAGGATTGACAAAATGATGTAGGGCTTCTAAAACATACACAGCAAGATCTTTCCAGTTTCTGCCATATTTCATTGCCAGTGATCAACTATCCTTAGTAGAATATAGAAGACTGTCTAAGATTTGAATCCAATTTATCACATAACTATATTACTCAATATCTCCTAAAACTACAGAGTATATGTGTTATTATTTCCTGAACACACACATGGATTTCTTGCCACATTATCTGGATTACTACTCCATTCTATCTCCTCTTCACCTACGTCTATCTCCCAAGGCTTTCATTAACTGACGTCTCAATACACAAAACTTCTCTTGATTTTCCAATTATCACTACTGAATTCACTCTAATTCAAACATTTGTTGTGAATTTATTATATTCAAGTAAATAAGTCGTAGCTTCTCATAGCATTTCACAATTCTTTTAAGGCCCTAATTATTGTCTCCCTGCACGTCAATCAAATAGGTACACCCCACCTCTTTAACTGGAGAAAGCAATGGCGACCCACTCCAGTACTCTTGCCTGGAAAATCCCATGAATGGAGGAGCCTGGTGAGCTGCAGTCCATGGGGTCACTAAGATTCGGACACAACTGAGTGACTTCACTTTCACTTTTCACTTTCATGCATTGGAGAAGGAAATGGCAACCCACTCCAGTGTTCTTGTCTGGAAAATCCCAGGGCCGGGGGAGCCTGGTGGGCTGCCGTCTATGGGGTCACACAGAGTCATACGCAACTGAAGCGACTTAGCAGCAGCAGCCGCAGCAGCACGTCTTTAACTTGACTATAAACTCCTGAGAACAGAAACTCTAATTTCCTCATCAATGTATCCAAATACTCAGACTCTCAGTATTAAAAAGCAGCTTAGAAATAATCTAGTAAAGCTTCAAATTTTTTATGTAGGGAAACAGTTCAGTTCAGTCGCTCAGTCGTGTCCGACTCTTTGCGACCCCATGAATCACAGCACGCCAGGCCTCCCTGTCCATCACCAACTCCCGGAGTTCACCCAGACTCACGTCCATCGAGTCAGTGATGCCATCCAGCCATCTCATCCTCTGTCGTGCCCTTCTAGACCCCCAATAAAGACAAGGTAATTTACTACTTAAAGTCACACAATAAATGAGTCACTTCATGTCCCTTTGTATATAGCAGCTAAAATTATTTTCTATGCCAGTTACTTTGAGTCTATCTACCTCTTATTCTATTTTGTACTTTTGTCCTAATAATTCACTGCTGCTACTGCTAAGTCACTTCAGTCGTGTCCGACTCTGTGTGACCCCATAGACATCAGCCCGCCAGGCTCTCCTGCCCCTGGGATTCTCCAGGCAAGAACACTGGAGTGGGTTGCCATTTCCTTCTCCAATGCATGAAAGAGAAAAAGTGAAAGTGAAGTCGCTCAGTCGTGTCCGACTCTTCACGACCCCATGGACTGCAGCCTACCAGGCTCCTCCGCCCATGGGATTTTCCAGGCAAGAGAACTGGAGTGGGGTGCCATAAAATCAATCAAGGTCCTCAGAAATTTCACTCTGTCTGAAAGCTTCATTTTCTACTGCCTCATTTAAACCAAACCTGTTAGAGTCCTTCTACATATCTGCTATGCTTACAGATGTGACTGCTCCAAATTGAGATGATGGTTAGTATAAAACACAAGATTTTGAAGATTTTTGAAGACTTGTTCTAAAATATTTTAAGGAATTTTTACCAAAAAAAGTGTAAAATATCTCATTAACAACTTTTATATTAACTACATGTTGAAAGGATAATACTTTGATATACTGAATTAAGTAAAATTATTATAAAGTTAATTTATCATTTATAATTTATGACTTACTTAGTGCAACTAGTTTATACTGCACAGTACAGCTCTAATTATCCTCACTGGAAACTGCTGAGTGTTTTCCCAATTTGTTGTATATGTAAGAAGACATGACATTTTTTCTTATCTACAATTCTACAAATTCTGCCATTCTTTAAAGGAATACCATGGAACATTCCAAAAAGAAGGCATTAAAAGAAGGTTTAAAGACAATCCTATGGAACAAACAGAAAATAAATAGCAAACTGGTTGACTTAAAACAGTCATATGGATAATTATTGCTTTTGTTTTTGTTGTTCAGTTCCTAAGTCATTTCCACCTCTTTGCAACATCATGGACTGTAGCATACCAGGCTTCTCTGTCCTCCACCATCTCCTGGAATTTGCTCAAATTCATGTCTGTTGAGTTGATGATACTATCTAACCATCTCATCTTCTGCTGATCCCTTCTCTTCCTGCCCTCAATCTTTCCCAGCATCAGAGTCTTTTCCAATGAGTCAGCTCCTTGCATCAGGTGGCCAAAAGACTGGAGCTTCAGCTTCAGCATCAGTCTTTCCAAAGGATAGTCAGGGTTGATTTCATTTAGGATTGACTGGTTTGATCTCCTTGCAGTCCAAGGGACTCTCAAGAGTCTTCTCCAGCATCACAACTCAAAAGCATCAAGTCTTTGGTGCCCAGCCTTCTTTATGGTCCAGTTCCACATCTGTACATGACTACTGGAAAAACCATAGCTTTCACTATACTGACCTTCGTCAGCAAAGCAGTGTCTGTGCTTTTTAATATGCTATCTAGGTTTGTCATAGCTTTTCTCCCAAGGAGCAAGCATATTTTAGTTTCACGGCCACAGTCGCTATCCGCAGTGATTTTGGAGCCCAAGAAAACAAAATCTGTCACTGCTTTTACTTTTTTCCCTTCTATTTGCCATAAAGTGATGGGACTGGATGGTCTGATCCTAGTTTCTTGAATGCTGAGTTTCAAGCTAGCTTTTTCGCTCTCCCGTTTCACTCTCAAGAAGTGTTTTAGTTCATCATCACTTTCTGCCATCAGAGTGGTGTATCTGAGGTTGCTGATATTTCCCCCAGCAATCTTGATTCCAGTTTGTGATTTATCCAGTCCAGAATTCCGCATGATAAACTCTGCATAGAATTTAAATTAACAGCCTTCCTGTATATTATCACTCCTTTCCCAATTTTGAACCAGTCAATTGTTCCATGTCTGGTTCTAACTTGCTTTTTGACCCACATAGATGTTTTTCAGGAGACATCTCTTAAAGAACTTTCCAGTTTGTTATGATCCACACAGTCAAAGGCTTTAGCTCAATCAATAAAGCAGATGCTTTTTCTGGAACTCTGCTGCTTTCTCCATATAAATGTTGGCGAATTATAATTTATATAGGACAACAAGTTTATCCTTGTTCTTAGGGGATTTACACTGAAATATTTAGTGGTAAAGTGTCTGAATGAAACTTCCTTTCAAATATCTCATCACTATATTTATATTTCCATATCTCTACTTATATCATAGAGAGAGAGAAATAAATCAGATGTGAAACAATCAGACCCTCTGTAAAACAGTAAGAATGTCAACAAAAACTGTCAAAATCAACTCTTTAGAGGTCTGGAAATTAACGAGAGGTTTGCAACAATCTAAAGAGCATTTATTCAAGAAAAACAGTTGACATACTTTATTCCCAATGTCCTCCACTCAGGTCTACTATACGCTTGAAAACCAAGATTCTTATGAAAACTAGCAGCCCTACTGTCATTGTAGGAATTTAAACTGCAGATTTAAAGCTACCCCAAAGGCCCATGCCTAAAGAACTGTCATTATTTGACCTGTCGGACAGTACTCTGGAAACCCCCATTCACAGGGCTTCTCTTTATTTGACCTGAATCAGAACTTGGTTACAACAAACATCCTTTACCTGCAAGGCATCTGTAAAGAACAATAAGCAGCTATTATTTAACATCATGGATGCTTGAAATTGGAGCAAAAAATTAGTGATCAAAACATTTAAAAGGCAAAGCTGGATAACTGTGTGTGTGTGTGTGTGTGTGTTGTCTGTGTGTCTGTGTGTGTGTATGTGCTAGGCAGGGTGTCTTTGACAAGCTATGATATTCTTGGCAATTGAGAAGAACATGCACATGTGCGGGGATGTGTATGCATCTAGAAATTACCTAAGGAAACCCTAATCTCTCACCTCTGACTGATCTGAGGCTTTGAAATGTTGAAAGTGAAGACTAAGACAGAGTTGAAAACCGCGTGCATGGCATAGAAAGCATGTCCCAACATGCAACAGAGATACTGAGCAAAGGCTGGGGGACTTACTGGTTCAAGGCATTTAAAGAAGTATAAATCCTGTTATTAAAGGGCCATAAAGCTAACTAAGCAGAGACTTCAATGATGACACTCAACAGAGATTTTACAGAATACAGACTTTAGCTCAGGAAAGTAACTAAACAAACAAAAAACAACGGCAAAAATAAACTCTGAGAGATAGAGGGGGTCTTATTAACACAGTGCCACATTATATTATTTAAAATATCTAGTTTTCAACAAAATTTATGACATGTAAAGAAACAAGAGAATGACCTATACATGAAGACAGTCAACAGAAAGTGTCCTTGAGGAAGCCCAGAAGTTGGGCTTACTAAACAAAAGCTTTAAATCATCTGTTATAAATATGCACAAAGGACTAAAGAAAACCTTACCTCAAGATCTAAAGCAAAGTATGGTGGTGTGGCGATGATGTCTCATCAAATAAGGAATATCAATAGATAGCTAGAAATTACTTTAAAAAATAGAAATTTTAGAGTTGAAATACATAATAAATGAAAAATTCACTAGAGAATCTCAAGAACAGATATATGCTGGCAGAAGAAAGAATAAATGAACCTGAAAAGTAGTCAATTGAGATTATCCAGCCTGAGGTACAGAAAGAGAAAAGAAAAATGAATAGTCTCTGAGACCTGTGGGAAACCATAAGGCACAGTACCATAGATACAGTGGGGCCCCTAAAATAGAAGACAAATAGCCAGAAAGAACAGTTGCTGAAATAATGGGTGAAAACTTCTGAAAGTTAAAGAAAAACAATCTATATATTCAATCCAACAAACTCTAATAACTCCAGTCACACACATCATAATCAGATTTTTCAAACACAAAGATGAAGAATCTTGAAAGAAGCAAAGGGAAAATGTTTCAGTAGGTACTAGAAAGCCTCAGTAGTAATAACAGCTGATTTCTCACGAGAAACATGAAGCAGAAGAAGGTGGAATGACGTATTCAAATCACTAAAAGACGACATTTGATAGTTCAATATCCAGGACATTCTCCTTCACAAAAGATGGAAAATTAAGGCTTTTCTTAAACAAAAAGATAATTTATCGTGAGAACTTCCCTACAAGAATTACTAAAGAAAATCCTTCAAGTTAAAATGAAAGGACACCAGCTAAAATGTACAGGAAAAACTAAACACCAGTAAGGGAACTACACAGGTAAACCTAAGACAATATAATTGCATTTTTCTCTCATTTATCCATTCTTATTTAAAATAAAATTGAATAAAGCAACAATGACTAAATTATGTTGAAGAGTGTATATGTATAAAGATGTTCTGCATGATAATGAAATTATAAAGAACAGGAGAGGGAACAAACTAATAAAAGCAAAGGTTTTATGCATTATTCAAATTAAATTGGTATTAATCCATACTATATTGTTAAAAATTAAAATATTAACTGTGAACCCCAGAACAACCAGTAAGAAAATAACTCAAAAAATACAGTAATAGAAACAAGGGAATTAAAATGGTACACTAGATAATAGTTAACACAAAAGAAGTCCCTAATGTAGAGAATCTAGAAACAAAAAAAGCATTAATACAGAAAAGACAGAAAACAAATAGCAAAATGACAAAGGTAAAGCCCACCTTATCTTACATTAAAGGTAAACTGATGAAACACTCTAATCAAAAGGTAGAGTCTAGCAAAATGGACTAAAAACTATAATCCAGATTTCCCTGGTGGCTTGGTGGTAAAGAATCCACCTGCCAATGCAGGAGACATGGGTTTGACCCCTGGTCTGAGAAGATTCCACACGCCATGGAACAACCATGCACCACAAGTACTGAGCCTGTGCTCTAGAGCCCAGGAGCCACAACCACCGCGCCCACATGCTGCAACTACTGACGTCTACACGCGCTAGAACCCGTGCTCTGCAATGAAACCCCATGTACCATAACTAGAGAGGCGCTCCTGCTCGCCACAACTAGAGAAAAGCTCGTACAGCAGTGGAGACCGAGCACAGCCAAAAAATAAACTAAACTTTTACAAAATATGTTAAAAAAAAATTACAATCCAACCCTGTGTTGAAAACAAGAGACTCACTTTAAATTCAAAGACACAAATGGGTTGATAAATAAAAGAGTGGAAAAAATAACCTATGCATTATAAATGACATAACAATTAAAAACATAGGCAATAATTAAACTTTAAGAAGACATAACAACATAAAGATATATGTACTTAACAACCCCAAAATACATGATGGAAAAACCAAAAGGCATCTTTCTAAAGAACATTAACAAATGGCCAAAAAGCACATGAAAACATGTTCAACATCATTAGTCACTAAGGAAATATAAATCAAAATCACAATGAGATTTCGCTTCATACTCACTAGGATGGCTATAAATAAAAAGATGGACAAAACAAGCGTCAGGGAGGGTGTCAAAAAATTGGAACCCTTATACTGTGCTGATAGAAAAGTAAAATGGTGTAGTCACTATGGTAAGATTTTTGTAGTTCCTCAAGAAAAGTAAACAGTTACCACAAGAACCAGCAACTTGCTAGGTATACGCCCAGGAGTAATGAAAACATACATCCACACAATAATATGTACAAGAGTATAACAGCATTATTTGTAATAGCCAAAACGTGGATACAACCCAAATGTCAACCAACTGATGGATAAGCTAAATGTGGTATATCCATACAATAGAATATGATTTGGCCATAAAAAGGAATAAAGCACTTATAAGATACTGATATATACCATGACATGGATGAATCTTAAAAACATTATGCTAAGCGAAAGCCGTCAGACACAGAAGTCCACATATTATATAATTCCACTTATAAAAATGTTCATTATAGGCAAATCCATAGATCTAGAAATTAGCTTAGTGGTAGGCAGGGGTTGGAGGAGAGGGAGATGAAATTATGAAATTTCTTTATGGGGTAATGAAAATGTTCTGGAACTAGCAGTGATTATTGCACAACTTCGTGAATATATGAAAATTTACTGAACTGTATACTTTAAAATTGTGGATTTTATGATATGTGAATTATTTCTCAAATTTTTAAAAGATTCAGGATTAAACTAAAATTATAGAAAAAGATATACCATACATTCACTAATCATAAGAAAGCTAGGGTAGCTATTTTAATATGATATAAAGTAGATTTTAGAGAAAGATTACCAAGGTTAAAGTGGAACACTTCATATTAATTAAAATTTTGATTTATGAAAAGATATAGAAAATTAAATTGTATGTACCTAAATAATACAATAATAAATAATACACTGGAAACAGTGTCAGACTTTATTTTGGGGGGCTCCAAAATCACTGCAGATGGTGACTGCAGCCATGAAATGAAAAGATGCTTACTCCTTGGAAGGAAAGTTATCACCAACCTAGATAGCATATTCAAAAGCAAAGACATTATTTTGCCAACAAAGGTCCGTCTAGTCAAGGCTATGGTTTTTCCAGTGATCATGTATGGATGTGAGAGTTGGACTGTGAAGAAAACTGAGCGCCGAAGAATTGATGCTTTTGAACTGTGGTGTTGGAGAAGACTCTTGAGAGTCCCTTGGACTGCAGGAGATCCAACCAGTCCATTCTAAAGGAGATCAGTCCTGCGTGTTCTTTGGAAGGAATGATGCTAAGGCTGAAACTCCAGTACTTTGGCCACCTCATGCAAAAAGTTGACTCACTGGAAAAGACTCTGATGCTGAGAGGGATTGGGGGCAGGAGGAAAAGGGAATGACAGAGGATGAGATGGCTGGATGGCATCACTGACTCGATGGACGTGAGTCTGAGTGAACTCCGGGAGATGGTGATGGACAGGGAGGCCTGGCGTGCTGCGATTCATGGGGTCGCAAAGAGTCGGACACAACTGAGTAACTGAACTGAACTGAACTGAAATAATACAATGTCAAAGTAATGAAGCAAAAAATTATATAACTGAATTTTGACACTTCCCAGTAACTGATATAAAAAGAAGAAAAAAATCATAAAGGGTATAGAGGACATAGACAACAGCATTCAAGTAATTTGACATAACTGACATTTACATAATACTCTATACAACAGAAGGATATACCGTTTTTTACAAGTACACATGAAAACATGCAATAAGATGGATGATATGAGCCATAAAACAAGTCTCAATAAACATAAAAGGATATAGGTTCAATATGCAAAAAATCAATTTTATTTCTATATATTAGAAACAAAATTTTAGAAAATTTAACACCATTTATAATATCATTAAAATCTAAGGCATGTACTACTTAGGTACAAATTTAATAAAACATGTGTAAGACATGTATTCTGAAAACTACAAACATTACTGAAAGAATATGAAAGAAAATTAAAGAAATTTACACAATCTGAAAATAATGTTAAATATTTAGAATCTTTCATCTAATAAGGGGAGAAAATCTGATAAAAAACAAAAATTATGAAATCAAAATAGGTAAAAATGTAATTATTTGGCATATGTTTAAAAAGAGACACTAAATGAAAAATCCTAGAATATGTAGTCAATGAAGTTAAAAATCTTAATAGAGAAGATTTAAAATTTTAATAATAATACTACAGAATTATCTCAAAACAAGAGGATATAAAAATAAATATTAGAACTGATTCAAATGTATTCTTTTTAATGGCTGAGTAATACTCCATTGTGTATATGTACCACTGCTTTCTTATCCATTCATCTGCTGATGGGCATCTAGGTTGCTTCCATGTCCTGGCTATTATAAACAGTGCTGCGATGAACATTGGGGTACATGTGTCTCTTTCAATTCTGGTTTCCTCAGTGTGTATGCCCAGCAGTGGGATTGCTAGATCATAAGTCAGTTCTATTTCCAGTTTTTTAAGGAATCTCCACACTGTTCTCCATAGTGGCTGTACTAGTTTGCATTCCCACCAACAGTGTAAGAGGGTTCCCTTTTCTCCACACCCTCTCCAGCATTTATTGCTTGTAGACTTTTGGATAGCAGCCATTCTGACTGGTGTGAAATGGTACCGCATAGTGGTTTTGATTTGCATTTCTCTGATAATGAGTGATGTTGAGCATCTTTTCATGTGTTTGTTAGCCATCTGTATGCCTTCTTTGGAGAAATGTCTATTTAGTTCTTTGGCCCATTTTTTGATTAGGTCATTTATTTTTCTGGAATTGAGCTGTAGGAGCTGCTTGTATATTTTTGAGATTAGTTGTTTGTCTGTTGCTTCATTTGCTATTATTTTCTCCCATTCTGAAGGCTGTCTTTTCACCTTGCTTATAGTTTCCTTTGCTGTGAAGAAGCTTTTAAGTTTAATTAGGTCCCATTTGTTTATTTTTGCTTTTATTTGAATCAGTTCTAATGAGGTGGATAAAACTGGAGCCTATTATACAGAGTGAAGTAAGCCAGAAAGAAAAACACCAATACAGTATACTAACGCATATATATGGAATTTAGAAAGATGGTAACAATAACCCTGTATACGAGACAGCAAAAGAGACACTGATGTATAGAACAGTCTTTTGGACTCTGTGGGAGAAGGAGAGGGTGGGATGATTTGGGAGAATGGCATTGAAATATGCATAATATCATATGTGAAACGAGTCGCCAGTCCAGGTTCGATGCACGATACTGGATGCTTGGGGCTGGTGCACTGGGATGACCCAGAGGGATGGTATGGGGAGGGAGGAGGGAGGAGGGTTCAGGATGGGGAACACATATATACCTGTGGCAGATTCATTTTGATATATGGCAAAACCAATACAATATTGTAAATTTAAATAAAATAAAATTTTAAAAAATATATTAAAAAAATTAAAAAGAGGGTATTTGACTATAAAATAAATAAATAAATAAATATTATACCAAAAAGTACTTAAGAAAGAAAATATAAAAGTTCCAGTATATGTCTAATTGTACTGTCAGCAGAAAAGAGAGAACAGCATAAAAACAATATTGATAGATATAAAAGCTAAGAATTTCCCAGAACAGCAGAAATCCATAAATTCTCAGATCAAAGTACAAACTCAGTGCAAAACAGAATATAAATGAATATATAATTCTATACATCATAGTGTACTAGAATGCATCAAGGATAAAGTGAAAATACCTTATCATAGTGAAGATTTTAATATAAAGACTGAAGATTTTATTACCTCCATTACAGTCTGATACAGGTTATATGCAGACAAAAAATTTAATGTAGACTTAAAGATATTTCAGAGAAAATAAACGATCTGATAATGGCAGATAGAACCCTACATCCAACAAATAAATTAATATATCATTTTCAAGTAAATACAGAACACTTGCAATAATTGGATTATTTATAAATATACACATAATAATTGGAAAACAATACATTGGAAATTGCAACAAAAACAATCAGTATCACCCAAATTTCATTCAATACTCACAATGCAATTAAATTAAAATACATTAGGACTTTGCCGTTGGTCCAGTGGTTAAGAATCTGCCTTCCAAGGCAGGCGACACAGGTTCAATGCCTGGTCTGGGAAGATCCACATGGGGCAGGGCAACTAAACCCATGAGCCACAACTACTGAGCCAGTGCTCTAGAGCCTGTATGCGGCAACTACTGAAGTCATCTGCAACAAGAGAAGCCACCAAGACGAGAAGCCTGTGCACCACAACTAGAGAGCAGCTCCCACTCGTCACAACTAGAGAAAGCCTGCACACAACAATGAAGACCAGCATAGCCAGAAACAATTAAATAAATGAATGACTTAAAAAAAAACACACAATAAAAGACAGGATGTATGTGTATGTGCGTGTGCATGCATGGAGAGGGTGGGAAGAGGGAAGGGAAGGAAGAAAAAGACACATATAAATCCTATATATCTTGTAATTTAAACAAACTCTTAAAATAGCTCATAAGCCAAAGTAAATAGTATAAAATAAATTTTATAAAAATTATAAAATATTCAATATTTTCCTGGAGGAGGAAACGGCAAACAATTCCAGTATTTTTGCCAGAAAAAAATCCCATGGACAGAGGAGCCTGGTGGTGTGCTACAATCCATGGGGTGGCAAAGAGTTGAACACAACTGAGCAACTGAACAACGCAACATTAGACTTAGGGAAAACCATTCAATATAATTCAAGCTCAGAATATTTTTAAAATTATGGGGAATTCCGTGGTAGTCCAGTGGTTAGGACTCTACACTCTCACTTCCAAGGTCCCTGGTTCGATCCCTGGTAGGGAACTAAGATTCCACATCACATAACCCAAACAGTGTGGGGGAAAAAATTAGAAATAGAAGGGAACTTTCTTAACTTAATAAATAAAATCCTACATCCAATATTATATTAGGTTGAAATATATGAAATTGTCATTGCCTTTTAAAGTCAAAAACTAGTCCACTGACAACATTTTTGTAAGATTCAATCTAATACTGGTGACTTCAGCATAACTTAAATAAAATGACAAGTATATGTACTGTTATTCCCACTACTTAACAATGTACTAGTCAAGACATAAGTAAGAAAAAGATTGTACAGAAGTCAAAACTGGCTTTATCTGTAAACATGATTTTCCACATAGAAAATCCAAATAACTTATATGAGATTTCAGCAATGTTGCTGAATTCAAAATATGCAAGGACATGTACAGAAATGTTCATAGGAGCCCAATTCATAATATTACAAAATTGGGAAAAAATGAAAATGTCATCAACAATAGAATTGACATAGAGAAAAGGAATAGTCTTCCAAGTTCAGTTCAGTTCAGTAGCTCAGTTGCAGTCGTGTCCAACTCTTTGCGATCCAACGGACTGCAGCACGCCAGGCTTCCCTGACCATCATCAACTCCTGGAACTTGTTCAAACTCATGTCCATCGAGTCAGTGATGCCATCCAACATTCTCATCCTCTGTTGTCCCCTTCTCCTCCCACCTTCAATCTTTTCCACTATCAGGGTCTTTTCCAATGAGTCAGTTTTTCGCATCAGGTGGCCAAAGTATTAGAGCTTCAGCTTCAGCATCAGTCCTTCCAATGACTAATTTCCTTCAGAATGGACTGGTTTGATCTCCTTGCAGTCCAACACTCTTGCAAGAGTCTTCTCCAACACCAAGTTAAAAGCACCAATTCTTAGGCACTCAGCTTTCTTTACAATCCAACTCACACTTATACATGACTACCGAAAGAAACATAGCTTTGACTAGACAGACCTTTGTCACCAAAGTAACGTCTTTGCTTTTTAATATGCTGTCTAGGTTGGTCATAGCTTTTCTACCAATGAGCAAGCATCCTTTAATTTCATGATGTAGTCACCATCTGCAGTGATTTTGGAGCCCAAGAAAATAAAGTATCTCACTGTTTCCATTGTTTCTCCATCTATTTGCCATGAAATGATGGGAGAGGATGTCATGATCTTAGTTTTCTGAATGTTGAGTTTCAAGCCAACTTTTTTGCTCTCCTCTTTCACTTTCATCAAGAGGCTCTTTAGTCCTTTTTTGCTTTCTGCCATGAGGGTGGTGTCATCTGCATATTTGAAGTTACAGATATTTCTCTTTGTAATCTTGATTCCAGCTTCTACTTCAGTCAGCCTGGCATTTTGCAAGATGTACTCTGCATATAAGTTTAAAAAGCAGCATAACAATATACAGCCTTGATGTACTCCTTTCCCAATTTGGAACCAGTCCATTACTCTATGTCCAGTTCTAACTGTTGCTTCTTGACCTGCATACAGATTTCCCAGGAGGCAGGTAAGGTGATCTGGTATTCCCCACGCTTGAAGAATTTTGCACAGTTTGTTGTGACAAGCACAGACAAAGGCTTTGGTGTAGTCAATAATGCAGAAGTAGATGTCTTTTCTGGAACTCTCTTGCTTTTTGTATGATGCAATGGATGTTGGCAATTTGATCTCTGGTGTCCTTGTCTTTTCTAAATCCAGCTTCACAGTTCATGTACTATTGAAGCCTCACTTGCAGAATTTTGAGCATTACTTTGCTATTGTGTGAGATGAATGCAGTTGTGCAGTAGTTTGAGCATCTGGAACTCTCTTGCTTTTTCTATGATGCAATGGATGTTGGCAATTTGATCTCTGGTTCCCCTGTCTTTTCTAAATCCAGCTTCACAGTTCATGCACCATCGAAGCCTCGCTTGGAGAATTTTGAGCATTACTCGGTATTGTGTGAGATGCGTGCAGTTGTACAACAGCTTGAGCATTCTTGGGCATTGCCCTTCTTTGGGATGGGAATGATAACTGACCTTTTCCAGTCCTGTGGCCACTGCTGACTCTTCCAAATTTGCTGGCATACTGAGTGCAGCACTTTCACAGCATCATTTTTTTAGGATTTGAAATAACTGGAATTCCCTCACCTCCACTAGTTTTGCTGGTAGTGATGGTTCCTAAGGTCCACTTAACTTCACATTGCAGAATGTCTGTCTCTAGGTGAGAGATCACACCACTGTGATTATTTGGGTCATTAAGATCTTTTTTGTATAGTTCTTCAGTGTATTCTTGGACCTCTTCTTAACATCTTCTGCTTCTGATAGGTCTGTACCAATTCTGTCCTTTACTGTGTCCATCTTTGCATGAAATATTCCCTTGGTGTCTCTTAATTTTTTTGAGGAGATTTGTAGTCTTTCCCATTCTATTGTTTTCCTCTATTTGTTTGCACTGATCACTGAGGAAGGCTTTCTTATATCTTCTTACTACTCTTTGGAGCACTACATTCAGACGGGTGTATCATTCCTTTTCTCCTTTGCCTTTAGCTTCTCTTCTTTTCTAAGCTATTTGTAAGGCCTCCTTAGACAACCATTTTGTCTTTTTGCATTTCTTTTTTTTGGGAATAGTCTTGATCACTGCCTCCTGTACAATGTCATGAACCTCTGTCCATATTTCGTCAGGTACACTATCAGATCGAATCCTATGAATTTATTTGTCACTTCCACTGTATAATCATTGAGTTAGACAAGGCTGCTGGTCCATGTGATCAGATTGGTTAGTTTCCTGTGATTGTAGTTTTCATTCTGCATGCCCTCTGTTGGAGAAGGATAAGAGGCTTATAGAAGCTTCTCGATAGGAGAGACTGACTGAGGGGGAAACTGAGTCTTGTTCTGATGGGCAGGGCTATGCTCAATTCAGTTCAGTTCAGTCACTCAGTTGTGTCCGACTCTTTGCGACATCGTGAATCGCAGCACGCCAGGCCTCCCTGTCTATCACCACCTCCCGGAGTTCACTCAAACTCACGGCCATCGAGTCGGTGATGCCATCCAGCCATCTCATCCTTTGTCATCCCCTTCTCCTCCTACCCCCAATCCCTCCCAGCATCACAGTCTTTTCCAATGAGTCAACTCTTTGCATGAGGTGGCCAAAGTCCTGGAGTTTCAGCTTTAGCATCATTCCTTCCAAAGAACACCCAGGACTGATCTCCTTTAGAATGGACTGGTTGGATCTCCTTGTAGTCCAAGGGACTCTCAAGAGTCTTCTCCAACACCACAGTTCAGAAGCATCAATTCTTCGGCGCTCAGCTTTCTTCACAGTCCAACTGTCACATCCATACATGACCACTGGAAAAACCATAGCCTTGACTAGATGGACCTTTGTTGGCAAAACAATGTCTCTGCTTTTTAATATGCTGTCTAGGATGGTCATAACTTTCCTTCCAAGGAGTAAGCATCTTTCAATTTCATGGCTACGATCACCATCTTCAGTGATTTTGGAGCCCTGAAAAATAAAGTCAGCCACTGTTTCCACTGTTTCTCCATCTATTTCCCAGGAAGTGATGGGACTGGATGTCATGATCTTAGTTTTCTGAATGTTGAGCTTTAAGCCAACTTTTTCTCTCTCCTCTTTCACTTTCATCAAGAGGCTCTTTAGTTCTTCTTCACTTTCTGCCATAAGAATGGTGTCATCTGCATGTCTGAGGTTATTGATATTTCTCCTGGCAATCTTGATTCCAGCTTGTGCTTCCTCCAGCCCAGTGTTTCTCATGATGTACTCTGCATATAAGTTAAATAAGCAGGGTGACAATATACAGCCTCAACATACTCCTTTTCCTATTTGGAACCAGTCTGTTGTTCCATATCAACTCAATTTAAGCAGAGCTGCCAGTGATGCTATGATTTTCTGAAAAAGTAAACTCTTAACAGAGTTCCAAACAAAACAAAGTACACTCTTTCCTCACTTTAGATGGTAATTGCATCACTGGAAAAGTCACTGTACTTAAAACTTTTACACACACACACATACACACACACAAAAGGTCTGTCTTTATACATAAAACAGAGTTAGATTCTTAATCTCTAATCATAAACAGGCTTTCATATATATGTATAGATATATATTCAAGGGAATATTCAAGTCATGCAGAATACCAGACAATCAACACCAATAGAAACTCCCCCCTACACACACACACTGCAACCACTATGACAAACAAAGGTAGCCAACAAATTTCTTAGAATGATCCCTAGGGCATAGTACCAGCCCTTGAGAACAACAGATTCACGGACACCAAGATATGTATGAATATTCTCACTGCAATGTTATCTGTAATACTCAAAAAGAGGAACACTGGTACTTAAAATTAAAAGTCCATCAATAGGTGAATAAGAATTAAATCTCTCATGCAAACATACAGCATTATGCAACAATCAGGGCTTCCTAGGTAGTTCAGTGGTAAAGAATCTGCCTGCCAATGCAGGAGATGCGGGTTCTATCCCTGCGTTGGGAAGATCCCCTGGAGAAGGAAATGGCAATCCACTCTAGTATTCTTGCCTGGGAAATCCCATGGAGAGAGGAGCCTAGTGGGCTATAGTCCATGGAATCACAAAAACGTCAGGCGTGACTTAGCAACTAAACAACAACAACAAAATGTAACAATTAAGGAAATGAACTAGATTTGCAAGAATGAACACTTGGCGACACATTTTACAATCAGTGAAGTGGGAAAATAGATTTGCAAAAGGACACCTACAGTATTTCCTGCAGTCTATGGGGTCGCAAAGAGTCAGACACAACTTGGTGACTGAACAAGAACCTACAGTATTATACCATTTGTGTAAGATTTTAAAACAGAACAATAGTATACAGATTATGTAGGCATACACAAATATGTAGCAACTGTAAAAAACCTAAATGAAAAGAATACAGTCCGACTTCAGGATACTGATTACATTACCTTTAGGAAGGGAGGGAGGAAAACTGGACTCAGAAAGAGGTGCAAAGGGCCTTAAACTAGATCTGTAACATTTTCTTAAAAACAAAAATCTTCAGGAAATGTAAAATGAGCGTTTGTTAAATCAGGGTGGGGAAAGATTACAGAATTTGGATTTTCTTTTTCTGTAAGTCTGAAGTACTTTATAGGCAAAGTTTTAAAAAGTCTGTATTCCAGGGAAACACCAACTGCAGCATAACTGAGTAAGGAAACCAGATAACCATCACAGACAATCTGATGAATAGTGACAGAAAAGGACTTAGATCTTTTTGCTTCAATGCTGTCAATAATTTCAGTGAGGTAACACGGTGAGGTAAATATAGAGAAGAAAAAATGGGAATTATATAATACTGACTAACTCCAAACTTGACACTATTCAGGCAAAGCAAATTGGCTGGTTTTACTGCCCAGGCATTGGGCTTTACTCTTATACCTCCAATTTCTTCTGTCTATATTCCAAAAAAAAAAAAAAAAAATCTCATGGAAACTGCACTACTGAATAAGAAGAAGGTAGAGAGAAGCAGCGGTAAATATACTTTTATATATCACATTTGTTTCAAATATCAAAAGTGTAAGTGATAGGAAATATAATTTTTGGCTGCTCTTTAAAATTGAGTTATTTGGCATATTATATCATTCTCCCAAGATTCTTTGAGAAAAGTCACACTTTCTTTCCCAGCGATATATTTTCTCTCAAATCTTGGTTCTGTTGAGCAACTCAAAATATTGTGTTATGCACCAAAACCTTTCCTGTTTACTCATTTTTGCTCTCATGTGATCATAGTATCAAAGATGAGCTTGCCACAAATACAAGACTGCAACAAAACATAAACATGGAAAGGGGAGAAGAAAATGAAGTGCCACATTTTCAATAAGCAAGTAGAAATTAAACACCTAATTTCCAGTTTAGAAGAGCAAATTAAATGTCACCACAATGGGAAAAAAAATCAGACAATAACATGGGATATTCTGTATCTGAGTCTGGTCTCCTTAACATAATGTGCATAAAAAGACCTTTTCAGGAATGAATGTGCCTAGTAGCTTTATCCAAGACAGTCACAACCTGGTAACAATCCAAATAATCAACAATAAAGAGAAGGCATAAACATGCTGTGGTGTACAACAAAATCTGGTGTGAACCATATGATAGAAATCTGGTGTGAACCATATATATACATGATATATATAACCATATAACCATATGATAGCTACTACACAATATAAAGGAATAACTACTGATAAGCAAAGCAACATGGATGAGTCTCAAAAATACAATGAGCAAGAGAAGCCCACAGAAAATAGTATACACTATATAGCTCATTTAATATGAAGCTCGAGTACTGGCAAACTAATCTGTAGTGAGTGACAGAAATCAGAGTAAGTGTTCCCTTTGTGCAGGGCTTAAAAGAAGGAACAACGGAATTTACTGGGGTGCTGCAAGAGTTCTAAACCTTGATCTGAATAATGGTTATATAAAAGTGTATGAATTTATCTAAATCCACAAAAGAAAAGACATTGTGGAAATGAAAAAGTAGAACTGCTTTATATCAAAATGAACTAAAATGATCTAATAACCAAATGCCACATGTAAACTCTGACTGGATCCTGCTTTGGAAAAGCAAACTATACAAGTCATTTCTGTGACAATGAAGAAAACCTGAAAATGGACTAGATACTAAGAAAGCATCGATAATTATCATAGCTGTGATAATAGTATTGAGGTTATGTAGAACAATGTCCTTATTTTTAGAACACATATACTAAAGTATTTAGGAGTCTCATAGCAACAATTCTGTCATATTTTAGCAAAAAAAATTATTATACATATACAAATGTACAGATATATCAAACTAATGAACACGGTCATGGGATATAGTTATTCATTGTACTATTCTCTCAACAACTCTGTATGTTTGAAAAATGTCAGTAAAAAATTGAGGGGGAAAAGAAGATGTCAACTTTTTTAGATCTTGAGTGATCTTCAGGATACATTATAGAAAGTATAAAAGCAAAGTGCAGAGTAGCTTATGTAATAAGCTATCTATCATGAAGGAAAGAAAGGAAAGTAAAAAATATATACGGGAAGGGGCAGTGTACTGTGTGTGTGTATCTAATGAGATTATATTACAAAAGGAAATACTAGAAGAATCAATAAAAATGGTTTCTTATAGCAGATGAAAATAGATGGAAGATATGTTTGAATAGGGCTGGAAGTGAGACTTCTCAGAATGTATCATTTTATACAGTTTTGACTTTTAACCCATAAATGTAAAGAATTGAATTAAATTGAAAAAAAAAATGAAATTGAAAAGACATTAAAAATATCTTTGCTCATATAATTCCTCTATTCAATCAAAGCCGAATCAAGCTTGTTTAACCTATACGATTATTAACAGTTTTTATATATATATTTTTTGCTCCTTCTGAGCATCAGAGTAATTTAATGGGGCTTTTGCTGGTCAGAAATCTTAGCCTGTTGCTGCAGATCTGCCCCTAAAAATAGTCATGCTACTTTCTCATCTGTAAAAAAAAATAATAATAATAATCCAATGAAAGTTAAGATTTCTTAGAACTGTAAAATTCTTGATTCAAATGTTTGTTGAAAAAAACCAGGAATGTTTCCACATGCATAATTTCTTAAGCCACAATGAACAACAAAGTTCCACTGTATTTCACTTTCCCTCCACTTTCCCTCTGATAATACTGGAGAGAAAGGCTGGTGAAATAACTTTTCTCTCTTCAACCCCTTCAAGCAGTAGTCAGTTACCACAAAGCACTGATACTTCTCTAAGCAAGACTGGATTGGCCAAGGAAGGGACGCAACAGCCAGCCCATCAGGCAGCTGCTCTCCGCAGGCTGCAACACTCCATTGGTCAGCACAGGAGGAAGCAGCCAGAAACAAAGTCTAGAGAGGCTGAACTCCAGAGTTTTACTAACTGCCAAGCAGTTCAGGAAGCTTTGTGTATTCTTTTGCCAAATGAATCCTCCTTTACAAAAAGGCAGCTGTGGGATTAGAAAAGCATCTGAAACCAAAACTACAGTTTCTGACATTGCAAGGAATAAAATCTCTGCAGCCTTAAACATAAAACAAGGGAGCCAGAAACTTTGTTCTTCACCCCTGCCTCACACTCTGCCCTACCTGGCCTTCCTTTCTTTAAGACCCAGCAAAAGATGTAAGACAGTCTTGTGACTTCCCTGGAGGTTTCAGGGGCTGTGCCTCAGTGGCCTCACTGTAATGTGAGGAAGAACAGACAGGAAAGCAGGGGATGCTTTCGGAGAGGTTGGGGGGCGGGGGCCTGGATGGCAGGGTGTGCAGGAAGGAAGGGGAGTTACTGGCTACGTAAAGTATTAAAACACACCATATATCCCTCACCCATACACACACACACACACACACACACACACACAGTTTTGCTGGGAGATGAAAGAGCTGAGAAATAAAAGGACTTAAAGAAGTAGAAAAAGAAAAAAAAAGGATTGAAGGAGGAGGAATTGTTTCCAAACTGCTTACAGGTCTAAAACAGAGGTATAGAAAGACTTTTGGGTGGATTTCCTCTAGAAGAGAGAAGCTGGGCTTTCGTCTTAAGAGGAGAAGGGAGGGTTCTGTAAAGAATGAGGGGGAAGGAGATCAAAACCCCTTGGAAGGTCCTATGAGATTGTTCAGAGGGATGACGTTTGCTCAGAGCTTGGAAAGGTCCAGGGCCCTTCTCTTGAGGAAGGACACGGGAGTTCTCTGCCTCAGCTGGATTTCCACAGCAAGGTCGGGGACAGGACCCTCTTTGGCATCTCTTCCGTAGGGTTGCGGGTAGTCTCCAGCAAGTTGAGAGAATGAGTAGTTTCCTCTTAACGTTGGTGCCTTTCTTGGAGTGAAGGGAAGGATAAGGGATCCCTCTCAATATTGGGAGAGTTTGGGGACTGCAGGAACCTGAAACAGTTTCTGAGGGGTGGCCCTAGGGTGGCGGGGCGGGAGGCGGGGGGAGATGGCAAGCTGCCGCGCGCAAGGATGACACACTTCGGTTGTGGAGTGCGGGGATTCTACTTTGGAGATTTGAGAGGAAAGGCCCCTTCACTAATCAGAAGCTTGCTAAACAGTTTCGAAGGAATCCACCAGCACTGATTTGAGAAGAAATCCATCCCCCAGTCCCCGCCCCTAAGACTGGGGAGAACTCAGGTCAGTAATAATCTCTCACGAAAAGAACAGGAGCAGATAAGAAGAATTTTTAAAAGAAACCCCTACCCCCTACCCCAATCCACTGGAAAGTTAAGCACGCGGAGAGCAGGACTTTAAAAAGTGGTTTAGAAAGGATTTGAAGAAACTCGAACTGGAAGCTGAGAGGAAGTTAGGGGAGCTGAGGGGTGGGGATCAGAACTCTGTGTGGCTGGAGTGGGAGGGCACTCATGATTTTTGAGGCTGAGGAAGACCCAAGTGACACGGGGTCAGGGCTCCACAGGGATGACTCGGAGGGTGGAGGAAGTTTCTAGGTGAACCGGGGTTCTCGGAAGTAAACGCAGGCGGCGTCCCGAGTAAATTCCCGAGGCTCAGGACAGCCGGGCGGCGGCGATGGGGCCGCGACCAGTACTCACAGAGCGGATCTCCAGCGCCAGGGCGCATTGCAGCGCCTTCACCTTCGGCATCCGGGCGGGGTTGGGGCGGCGGGGACAGACCCCGGCCGCGGACCCGAGGGAGGCGAGGAGACGCAGGGCGGGGCTGGGACGGGGAGGAGACGAGGTGGCGGCGGCGGTGACGGCTGTGGCCCCCAGGCCGGGGCCCGCGGTCCAGCCTGGGTCCCGCCCGAGCAGCAGCGGTGCGCGGGGCGCGGACTCGTTGTCATAGCAGCTGGGAGGGGCGGGGCCGGAAGAGAAGCCCGACGGGAACGCGCCGGAGCCGCCTCTGGAGTACGATGGCCTGGGGGAGGGGCTTGGCGAACGCCGGGAGGGGCAGGGCCGCGCGAGGAGGCGGGGCCGCCGAAGAGGCAGGGTGGGCGGGGCAGTTCGTCTGTGACGTCAAACTATGAGCCCAAACCCAGAGGAGGAAGAGAATAGCTGTATTAATAGCACAGTATGCAGAGCAGGGAGGAGGACTCCAGAGCCCTGAGTTCCAGCGTGGCAGTGGCAACTTGTGGTAGTGGCGTCTCCAACTATAAAGAATTATAATGGTTTTTCGTTTTCTTATTTGAATTTCACGATATAGTTTTCAAAGCCAGCATGAGAAAACAGGGTTGGAGAAGATCCTTGTTCAATTCAAAGTTATAACCAAGACTGCACCTTAAGAACTCTCCTGTAAAACTCTGGTTCCTCCCTGAGAAGAGGGTTGTCAGTCAAATCACCTATCTCTTCCTAATCTCCTATTCTGTGACTTTTTTGTTACTGCATCCACCTTCCCTTCAAGAATTCCTGTCTAACAACTGTGTATGCATCCCAGAGTATATTGTTTTAAATTGTTTAAAATTGAACTGTCAGTGAAGTGCCAACAGTGTTTATTGTTTTAAACTGAACTGTCAATGAAGTGCCTACAAATCTAGTTGTGAAGCACCTGAGCCATAGACTGTCAAAGATTAAACGAATCTAAGATTTTGCTCAAATCAATCATTTTAAAACCATGTTTAGGGTGAAATTTAATCTCTGGTTCCTCTCTTTTCTAAGTCCAGCTTGAACAACTGAAAGTTCATGGTTCACATATTGTTGAAGCCTGGCTTGGAGAATTTTGAGAATTACTTCACTAGCATGTGAGATAAGTGCAATTGTGCAGTAGTTTGAACATTCTTTGGCATTGCCTTTTTTGGGGATTGAAATGAAAACTGACCTTTTTGAGTCCTGTGGCCACTGCTGAGTTTTCCAGATTTGCTGGCATATTGAATGCAGCACTTTCATAGCGTCATCTTTTAGGGTTTGAAATAGCTCAACGGGAATTACATCACCTTCACTAGCTTTGTTTGAAGTGATGATTCCTAAGGCCCACTTGACTTCACATTCCAGGATGTCTGGCTCTAGGTGAGTGATCACACCATCATGGTTATCTGGGTCATGAAGATCTTTTTTATATACTTCTTCTGTGTATTCCTGGCACCTCTTCTTCTGCTTCTGTTAGGTCCATACCATTTCTGCCTTTTATTGTGCTCATCTTTGCATGAAATGGTCCCTTGGTATTTCTAATTTTCTTGAAGAGATCTCTGGCATCTAGCAGATGCCAACATCCACTGGATCATTGAAAAAGCAAGAGAGTTCCAGAAAAATATCTATTTTTGCTTTATTGACTACACCAAAACTTTTGACTGTGTAGATCACAACAAACTGTGGAAAATTCTGAAAGAGATGGGAATACCAGACCACCTTACCTGCCTCCTGAGAAATCTGTATGCAGGTCAAGAAGCAACAGGTAGAACTGGACATGGAACAATAGACTGGTTCCAAATTGAGAAAGGAGTACGTCAAGGCTATATATTGTTACTCTGCTTGTTTAACTTCTGTGCGGAGTATATCATGGGAAATGTTGGGCTGGATGAAGCACAAGCTGGAATCAAGTTTGCCGGGAGAAGTATCAATAACCTCAGATATGCAGATGACACCACCCTTATGGCAGAAAGTGAAGAACTAAAGAGACTTTTGATGAAAGTGAAAGAGGAGAGTAAAAATGTTGGCTTGAAACTCAACATTCAGAAAACTAAGATCATGGCATCCAGTCCCATCACTTCATGGGAAATAGATGGGGAAACAGTAGAAAGAGTGGCTGACTTTATTTTGGGGGTCTCCAAAATCACTGCAAATGGTGACTGCAGCCATAAAATGAAAAAACGCTTGCTCCTTGGAAGAAAAGCTATGACCAATCTAGCTGCTGCTGCGTCGCTTCAGTCGTGTCTGACTCTGTGCGACCCCATAGACGGCAGCCCACCAGGCTCCCCCGGCCCTGGGATTCTCTAGGCAAGAACACTGGAGTGGGTTGCCATTTCCTTCTCCAATGCATGAAAGTGAAAAGTGAAAGTGAAGTCGCTCAGTCGTGTCCGACTCTTCACGACCCCATGGACTGCAGCCTACCAGGCTCCTCCGTCCATCGGATTTTCCAGGCAAGAGAACTGGAGTGGGTTGCCCTTGCCTTCTCCATGACCAATCTAGACAGCATATTAAAAAGCAGAAACATTACTTTACCAACAAAGGTCCATCTAGTCAAGGCTATCATTTTTCCAGTAGTCATGTATGGATGTGAGAGTTGGATTATAAAGAAAGCTGAGCACCAAAGAATTGATTCTTTTGAACTGTGGTATTGGAGAAGACTCTTTAGAGTCCCTTGGACTACAGGAGATCCAACCAGTCCATCCTAAAGGAAATCTGTCCTGAATATTCATTGGAAGGACTGATGCTGAAGCTGAAACGCCAATACTTTGGCCACTTGACGTGAAGAACTGACTCATCTCAAAAGACCCTGACGCTGGGAAAGACTGAAGGCAGGAGGAGAAGGGGATGACAGAGGATAAGATGGTTGGATGGCATCACCAACTCAATGGACAAGAGTTTGAGTAAGCTCTGGGAGTTGGTGATGGGCAGGGAGGCCTGGCGTGCTAAAGTCCATGGGGTGGCAAAGAATTGGACATGACTGACCGACTGAACTGAACTGAACTTAGTGTGAAATACATTATACATACAGAAGTATATAAACCAATTTCATCTTAAACAATAACAATACAGCAATACCTGTGCAACTAACATCCAGCTTAATAGAACATTATCAGCGTCTTAGAAATGTCCCAAACATTTCATTGCCTTCCTTGCCCTGAAAGTAACCACTACCCTGACTTTGTCACAATAATTCCCTTGGTTTTCTAAATACTTTTGAGTTCATGATTGCATTTCTAATCAAGAAATTATTTAACTTTTTTCTGTTATTGATATGATATAGACATAATTAATACTATATGTATTCTGTAACTTGCTTCTATCACTCTTACGCTGTAGGATTCTCCCAATGTTGATGCTGTGTAACAGGAAGCTTTTTCCATGATTGGACAGTGAAATATGTCCGACATAACACAAGAATGTACATTGATTTAGTTATACTTAAAGAGCCCCTTGATGAAGGTGAAAGAGGAGAGTGAAAAAACTGACTCAAAATTCAAAAAATTAAGATCATGGTATCCAGTCCCATCACTTCATGATAAATAGATGAGGGAAAAGAGGAAACAGTGACAGATTTTATTTTCTTGGACTCCAAAATCATTGTGGATGGTGACTGCAGCCATGAAATTAAAAGACACTTGTTCCTTAGAGGAAAAGCTATGACAAACCTAGACAGTATGTTACAAAGCAGGGACATCACTTTGCTGACAAAGGTCATACAGTCAAAGCTATGGTTTTTCCTGTAGTCATGTATGGATGTGAGAGTTGGACCATAAAGAAGGCTGAGCACCAAAGAATTGATGCTTTCGAAATGTGGTGCTGGAGAAGACTCTTGAGAGTCCCTTGAACAGCAGGGAGATCAAGCCTAAAGGAAATCAACACTGAATATTCATTGGAAGGACTGATGATGAAGCTGTAGCTCCAATACTTTGGCCACCTGATGTGAAGAGCTGACTCATTAGAAAAGACCCTGATGCTGGGAAAGATTGAGGGCAGGGAGGATAAAGGGATAACAGAGGATGAGATGATTGGATGGCATCATCGACTCAATGAACATGAGTTTGAGCAAATTCTGAGAGATAGTGAAGGGCAGGGAAGCCTGACATGCTACAGTCCATGGGTTCAAAAAGAGTCAGATGTGACTTAGAGACTGAACAGCAGCATTGATGTTTACCTGTACTGTTTCCATTTTTAGCTGTTAACAACAATGTTGTTGTAGACATTCTAGTCCATGTCTACTAGTGCATATATGCTACAGGAGTGGATTGACTGGGTTTTAAGTTTTGCACATGTGGGACTTAAATAAGTAATGACACACCATTTTCCAAAGTTGTTGTATCAATTAATATTCCTACTGGGAGTGTATATGAGTTTTTATTTTCCACAGATCTCATGATATTTGGATAGAAATCCAGGATCCAGGTTTTGTTTTGTTTCCTCTAATGAATAAGCTAGATTTCCCAACAATATCTACTAAACATTTTATATTTTATCTCATTGATTTGTGGCACTGACTGTATCATACATTAACTATCCAAAGTTCTGTCTTAAAGATTTCTATTCTGTTCTTGTGTTCTATTTGTCTTTCTTGAAATAGTAAAACACTGCATTATTACTAGGCTTCTTAATACCCCATTTAGCAAGTTTCTTTCTCCATCTTTCTTGATTTATTTAACTCTGTGATCTTTTATTCTTTTTTTATTTTAGAGTAAGCTTATCAAGTTTCTCATACAGTTCAACTGGAATTTTTATTGAGATACATTAAATTTATAGACTAATTTGGGGAATTGACATCTTGGTAATATTGCATCATCCTATCCAAGAACATAAAATGTTTCTCTCTCAGTTCATCTTCTATATTCTTTGCTAGAGTTTTCAAATTTTCTGCATAAAGGTCTACTTAATCCTGGGTGTTTAATTATAGTTTTTTTTCTTTTTACTATTGAAAACAGTTTCTTACTTTTCATTATATTTGCTAATTATTGCAACTGTAGAGGCATTTTTATTTTTATAAGTTTAATCTGCCAAATCTGTTAAACTTGTACTATTTGGAATAGTTTTTCTGTTCCATTGTTATTGATTTTTTTAATTGCAGAGATGATAAGCACTGTATTGCATTTTGATTGCCACCATAACAAATCACTACAAACTTGGAGGTTGAAAACAATACATGTTTATTATCTTACTGTTCTGTAGGTCAGAAGTCTGATGCAGGTCTTTCTGTGCTAAAATCAAAGGATTTTATTGGGTTCCTTTTTAGGAGAACCTGTTTCCTTTTCAGCTTCCAGATGCCACCAACATTCCTTGGCTCATGATCTCCTTCCTCCATCTTCAAAGCCAACAGCAAAGAGTCAAGTCTTTCTCAACTTGTTTCACTCTGACCTACTCTTCTGTCTCCCTCCTTCCTCCTTTAAAGACTCTTATGATTACAGTGAGGCCACTCAGATAATCACCTTTCTCAAGGTCACGTGATTAATAATTCTAATTCCATGTGTCAACTTAATTCTCCCTTTGCCATTTAAGATAACATGTTCATAGATCCAGGGATTAGGATATGGACATCTTTGGGGGATTATTATTCTGTCTCCCACAAGCACCAAGTGAAAGTGAAAGTTGCTCAGTAGTGTCTGACTCTCTGCGACCCCATAAACTATACAGTCCATGGAATTCTCTAGGCCAGAATACCAGACTGGGTATTCTTTCCTTTCTCCAGGGGATCTTCCCAACCCAGGGATCAAACCCAGGTCTCCCTCATTGCAGGTGGATTCTTTACCAGCTGAGCCATAAGGGAAGCCCAAAAGGAATTATAATTGTATTGCATCAAATTGCTTCCCAAGTGGTGCTAGTGGTAAAGAATCCTCCTGCAAATGCAGGAGACACAGGAGACATGGGTTCAATCCCTGTGTCAGGAAGATCCCCTGGAGAAGGAAATGGCAACCCACTCCAGTGTTCTTGCCTGGAAAATTCCATGGGCAGAGGAGCCTGGCAGGCTAGTGTCCATGCAGTCTCAAAGAGCTGGACACAACTGAGCATCTGACCACACACACATTGCATCAAAATACATCAAATGTGTTAAAAATCCCTGAGTTGGTAAAAATCCTTGAGTTGGTAAAAATACTTAAAGGGGAAAAAAAGCATGAGTCAGCTTTGAGTAATTTAAGAACCAACTCATTCTCTAATTTGATAAATAAAAAGAAAGAAGCAAGCATTCATACTGAATTTCTTGTTGGAATTATACCCCAGGGTGACCAAAGAATTGATGAGTGGTCTTTATAGAAGACTCTGAGTGATAAATGAACAGAGAGAATGAAGAATTAGAATATTCATGGCTACTAAAACCATTAGTGAAAAGCTGAAAAGGATTTTTATCATGGGTTGGGTCAGTCTGACAACATTCAAACACATTGATCAATCTTAATATCACAAAAAGAGAGAAAATCAGACACTATATCCCTTTTGGTACAATAAAATATGAAATTTCATGACAAAAGAATCAAACTTGAATCTCACCAAAGCATCCAAATATATCACCAATGTACAGGAAATATAATGTTTAAAGTAACTAACTTGTTAAATAAAACCATAGGGATTTAAGCAGAAAAATGAAGACCATATGATTTTTTTCAACAAATTTCAAAGGAAAAAATACAAACAAAAAAGAGACCCTGTGGACCCTGTGTATTAAAAGAGCTAAAAAGACAATCTAATATGAAGTGCTTATGAAGCAAGAGTAGAAATTTGAATGCTGACTTACTTAAGATAATCTTAAATAATTTTTAAAATCTTTTTTTTTAGGAATGGAATGGTGCTGGGATCTAGTTATTTAAAAAAAATAGCCTGTATATTTTATAAGATCATATACACTAAAGCATTTATGGATGAAATATGATGTCCGGGATTTGCTCCAAAAACTTCCAGTGGAGGTGGGAGCTGTTAGTGATGAACAGTGGTTGAGGTATGGATAAAACAAACTATCCTTCTAATTGTTGATGGTAGGTATGTTGGAGTTCATTATAGTGGTTTTTTCTATTTTTTGTATGAACTTAATTCTTATTCAGTTCAGTTCAGTTCAGTCGCTCAGTCGTGTCCGACTCTTTGCGACTCCATGAATCGCTGCACGCCAGGCCTCCCTGTCCATCACCAACTCCTGGAGTTCACTCAAACTCATGTCCATCGAGTCGGTGATTCATGCAAAAGTAGTAAGTAAGTGTTGAACAGTGCCAAATGCTCTTTCTATACTGATTGTTGAGATAATCATGTGAGCTTTCAAATTTAGCCTATGTGCAAAGTGAGTTATTGGTTCCTGATATTATACCTTTCTTGTTGTCTTATACTTCGTTATTTTGTAAATATGCTTTTTATATGATTATAGGTAATATTTTATTTAGGTTTTCTCATCTGTGTTCATATGAATATTGGACATATAATTTCCCTTTGTCATTGTTTCTTGATTTTAGAATATCGATCATAAAAGCATATAATAGACTGCATGTTTACTCTTGTCCACATAGCCCTGATGTTCTCTTCATTTTTCTTCAATCTTTTGTTTCAGATTTTCAAATTGTATAATTTTTTGGATCTGTATTCAAAGTAACTAACACCTTCTGCCATCCCTAATCTTATATTAAGCCATTCAGTAAAATTTTCATTTCATTTACTATACTGTTTAGCTTTTACTACTGTTTCATCTAGTATACTAATTAAATTTCCATTAAATCTTTCTTTTAAGTTTCCACATGACTGCTGAGATTCCCGTTTTGCTCATACATTAGGATCATATTTTCCTTTACCCTCTGAGCATATTTTGCTTTAATTCTTTGAACATATTTACAGTAATTGTTTTAAAGTCTTACATCTGACATCAGACATCTATACCATATCAAGTTCTGTTCCTATTAGCTGCATGTTTCATAATCACATTTTCCCGTTTCTTTGTATGTCTAATGGTTTTTTAAATTGAATATTGGATATTTTGAATAACACATTGTGAAATCATGGATTCTGGGTTATCTATTATCTTTTCTCTAAAGAGTGCTGTTTTAGCAGTACTGATGCAGACTTAATGATATACTTTGTTACTGCAGATATGTGGAAATCCTAAGATGTTTTTATAGCCCTTCTAACTTGGTAAAACTCAACTTCTAAATTCTGTCTCTCCTATGAGTTTGTCAGTCTTGGTTATAGATTTTAAGGCAAATCTGCTGCTGTGCTTAGGCATTCAGTTATGTCTGACTCTTTGCTACCCCATGGACTATAGCCTGCCAGGCTCCTGTATGCATAGAATTTTTCAGGCAAGAATACTGCAGTGGGTTGCCATTTCCTCCTCCAGGGAGGCAGATTCTTTACCACTAGTGCCACCTTCTTCCCTCTAGTGTGGGCCTTACTATACGACATGGTCCTTTCTTCTAAAGTACAGCCATCCTGGTGTATCAGCTGGATTCCAGGAATATTAAGAGTGTTAAATAGATCTCTCCACAATGGAAAGTTCAGAATTCCAATGTCCCCCAGCACTGCTTGATCTCAAGTATCTCTCTTCTGTTCCCAACCCTGGAACAGCTGCTAAGTGGCAAGCCTGAGGTGCTCTCACTTGCACATGTAAAGCTCATCCCTCATCATTGAAATTTTGAGGGAATCGCTCATAGTTTCTAGGCTCTCTCCACACAGCTCCTGTCTTATTAAAGTCTGCTAGAACAGTACATCACAGTTTGAGTGGTTTGTAAACCACAGAAATTTATTTCTTACTATTGTTGAGGCAAGAATTCAAGATCAGGGTGCCAGCACAGTTGGGCTCTGGTGGAAGCCTCTTCCAGGCTCTTCCAGAATCCTTGTATCCTCACATGGTAAAGTCGGTGAGAGAACTCTCTGTGGTCTCTTTTATAAGTGTATTAATCATATTAATGGGGCTTTCCTGGTGTCTCAGTGGTGAAGAATCTGCTTGCCAAGGCAGGAGACACAGGTTTGATCCCTGGGTGGGGAAAATCCCCTGGAGAAGGAAATGGCAACACACTCCGGATTTCTTGCCTGGAAAATTCCACGGGCGGAGGAGCTTGGCAGCCTACAACCCATGAGGTCACAAAGAGTCGGACATGATTAGTGACTAAACAACAATCACATTAATGAAGGCTCCATTCTCATGACCTACTTACCTTTCAGAGGCCCTAACATCAATGCAAAGAAATAGAGGAAAATAACAGAATGGGAAAGACTAGAGATCTCTTCAAGAAAAGTAGAGATATCAAGGGAACATTTCATGCAAAGATGGGCTTGATAAAGGACAGAAATGGTATGGACCTAACAGAAGCAGAAGATATTAAGAAGAGGTGGCAAGAATACACGGAAGAACTGTACAAAAAAGATCTTCATGACCAAGATAATCATGATGATGTGATCACTCAACTAGAGCCAGATGCTGGAATGTGAAGTCAAGTGGTCTCTTAGAAAGCATCACTACGAACAGAGCTAGTGGAGGTGATGGAATTCCAGTTGAGCTATTCCAAATCCTGGGAGATGATGCTGTGAAAGTGCTGCACTCAATATGCCAGCAAATTTGGAAAACTCAGCAGTGGCCACAGGACTGGAAAAGGTCAGTGTTCATTCCAATCCCAAAGGAAGGCAATGCCAAAGAATGCTCAAACTACCGCACAATTGCACTCATCTCACACACTAGTAAAGTAATGCTCAAAATTCTCCAAGCCAGGCTTCAGCAATACATGAACCGTGAACTTCCAGATGTTCAAGCTGGTTTTAGAAAAGGCAGAGGAACCAGAGATCAAATTGCCAACATCTGCTGGATCATGGAAAAAGCAAGAGAATTCCAGAAAAACATCTATTTCTGCCTTATTGACTATGCCAAAGCCTTTGACTGTGTGGATCACAATAAACTGTGGAACATTCTGAAAGAGATGGGAATACCAGACCACCTGACCTGCCTCTTGAGAAACCTGTATGCAGGTCAGGAAGCAACAGTTAGAACTGGGCATGGAACAACAGACTGGTTCCAGATAGGAAAAGGAGTACGTCAAGGCTGTATATTGTCACCCTGCTTATTTAACTTCTATGCAGAGTACATAATGAGAAATGCTGGGCTAGAAGAAGCACAAGCTGGAATCAAGATTGCCAGGAGAAATATCAATAACCTCAGATATGCAGATGACACCACCCTTTTGGCAGAAAGGGAAGAGGAACTAAACAGCCTCTTGATGAAAGTGAAAGAGGAGAGTGAAAAAGTTGGCTTAAAGCTCAACATTCAGAAAACGAAGATCATGGCATCTGGTCCCATCATCTCATGGGAAATAGATGGGGAAAACAGTGGAAACAGTGTCAGACTTTATTTTTCTGGGCTCCAAAATCACAGCAGATGGTGATTGCAGCCATGAAATTAGAAGACGCTTACTTCTTGGAAGGAAAGTTATGACCAACCTAGACAGCATATTAAAAAGCAGAGACATTACTTTGCCAACAAATGTCTAATCAAGGCTATCGTTTTTCCAGTGGTTATGTATGAATGTGAGAGTTGGACTGTGAAGAAAGCTGAGCACCAAAGAATTGATGCTTTTGAAGTGTGGTGTTGGAGAAGACTCTTGAGACTCCCTTGGACTGCAAGGAGATCCAACCAGTCCATCCTAAAGATCAGTCCTGGGTGTTCATTGGAAGGACTGATGTTGAAGCTGAAACTCCAATACTTTGGCCACCTCATGCGAAGAGTGGACTCATTGGAAAAGACTCTGATGCTGGGAGGGATTGGGGGCAGGAGGAGAAGGGGACAACAGAGGATGAGATGGCTGGATGGCATCACCGACTCGATGGACGTGGGTTTGGGTAAACTCCAGGAGTTGGTGATGGACAGGGAGGCCTGGCGTGCTGTGATTCATGGGGTTGCAAAGAGTCAGACACGACTGAGTGACTGAACTGAACTGAACTGAACTGAACCACAGATCCATTGCATTGGGGGTTAGGATTTCAGCATGTGTACTGGGGAGAGGACACAGACGTTCAGTACATAGTGATAGTTTGAAGGTGTTACCTCTGTCACAGTCTTCAAGTTTCAACCTCATACAAAAATTCAGCTGCAAATTTCTAAGTCCCAGTCCTAGAATTTTCAGTAAAAATTCTAGCAGGCCTGGAATAGCAGCGTTGTGAATGGCACCACTATAATTAGTGATATCTCAGGAAGATTTATAACTGCAGGTAGCAGATAAAACAGAAATAGTGCTGCTTCTACACTTCCCCTCCTTTTATCCTCTATGAAATTTTATGGGAAGCAGGTCTAATAAAAAATGTAAGCCCTTAATCTTTCTCAGAGATCTTATCTCATTTGATGAATACTTGGAGGGAATAAATTATTTTTTTTTCTTTTATGTAGTCGACTTTGTATGAAGGGAGGATGGTAACTGACTCCCTGGCCAAATGGCCAGAAGGTCAGAGACATTTTTAAAGACCTCTATTATCTTTTGTTTGTGTTCAGTTTCCTAAAGGGATTGATTTAGTAATAACAAAGTCAGTGTCTTCATTAGTTATAAGCCAAACAAATAGCCATAGTAACCATTCAGTGATGGTGCATTATATACAGGCATTGCACGGGGTACTTTATATAAATAATTATATACCTCACACATCTCTACAAAATGAGTACTTGAATCCTCATTTAAGAAATGAAAAAACTCAGACTAAAGACTTACCCATGCTCACACAGATAGTACCTGGCACGACAGGAATGTACACCTTAGTCTGCCCTATTCCAAAAGCAGCCTTCTTTCTGTTATAAAACGCTGCCTCTCATTACATATTAGCTTTACAATATCAAAAGCAAACATGCCAGTTAGTTTAAGATGCAATACAACCAGATAATCATGATGACAGCGGTAACTGTTATATTAATAGAATCTGTTACATATGTTATTATGATCTTTCATCTGAATATAAATTTATTTCTGAAAGTATGTTTCTACCACTTGATTCTCAGAATGATTCTGTGTATTTTAAAATAGAACTATTTCTAAACCCCTAACACTAGACTGTAGGCTTATTTATCACTGACCATGGTGTGGAAGGTTTATGAGAAATAAGACTTTTCAAATTTCAGATAGAGATTGAAATGAAAAGAAAGCAGGAGTTGCCCTGTGGTAAAATTTTCTTATATAGAACAGTATGAATTTCACCCCTTGGAAAAATGTACTTTGTCTTGATATGCATTATGCAACTATAATAATATGTACCCAAAAGAATATTTTGTTTTATTAATCTTGCCTCCCTATGTAAGATATGCTGGTTCAGCCAATAATAATTATGCTGCCATTCCCCTGATGGGGTTTTAGAAATTAATAAGCCAATGAGGAAACATTTCCAATTTTTCATATAAAAGTCTTAGAGACAATGGCTGTGTAACAGGCCAGCTTGCTTTGGATAAGCAAGAAGTTAGAGTGGGAGGAGACACTGTCAAAGTTCTGAGCCCAAGTTACAAACTGGGTCTGCTGTAATTGGGCATTACTTCCAACTTGGGGGTCATGGTCTTGAGATTTACCCACACTGTCTCCAATGTGCAAAGGTCCCCAAATGGCTAGGAGCTTTGCATCAACTGTAAGCCATATCAATCTTAGGGAAGACTTCTGAACAAGGAAGAGCCTCTTGTGATGTTGGACTTAGTTGTTGGGAGAAGGAAGATATTCTGATGTATGTACCATTTGTTTTTGTCCACAACTACCAAGCTGGAAGCTCCTGGAACACTGAGCACTTGTGGTAAACTGAATAATAGTCTCCCAAAGATGTCTATGTACATATCTCTGGAACATATGGCTATTACTTCCTATAGCAAAGGACTTTGTAGATGTGATCAAGTTAATGATATTGAGATAGGGAGATTATCCTGCATTATCCAGATGGGCCTTATGTAATCACAAGGGACCCAGAAGAAGTCAGAGTCAGAAAGAAGGCAATGTGATTAGGGAAGCAGAGGGAAAAAAAGTGATGTGGGGCCCTGGCCTGAGAAATGAGGACAGGCAAGGAATGGATTCTCCCCTAGAGAGTCTAGAGGAACCACACTGTCAACACCTTGATTTTATCAGACTCATTTATAAGACATTTCAGACTTATGACCACCAGATTTTAAAAAAATGTGTTGGGCTTCCCAGGTGACTCAGTGGTAAAGAATATGCCTGCCAATGTTAGAGACACAGGAAATATGGGTTTGATCCCTGGGTCAAGAATATCCCTTTAAGGAAGAAATGGCAACCCACTCCAGTATTCTTGCCTGAAAAAAAAATCCCATGGACAGAGGAGCCTGGGAGGCTACAATCCATTGTGGTTGCAAAAAAGTTGGAAATGACAGCGACTCAACACACAAGCCATTAACCTTGTGATAATTTGTTACAGCAGCAGTAGGTAATTAATAACAGTACCTGATTTGGTCAAGTTACACATGGATTGGGAATTCCCTGGAGGTCCAGTGGTTAGGACTCAGAGCTTTCATTGATGGGTCCCCGTGTCCCCTGGTTAGGTAACTAAGATCCCACAAGCTGCAGGGCACAGCCTCCAGCCAAAAGAACTGCAGGTGAATTGAGTTAAATGGGCTGACTGTAAATTTCTTAAACTAACCCAGAATTAATTTTGCAACAGAAATTACAAATTTAAAAAGCATGACACAAATAGTGTCAAAGGACTTGTTAAGCCGTGCTCTCGGGAAATGAACAATTAATTCCTTGGCAGTGTCTATTGAGGGTGGTTTCTTGGCACACTGGGTGATAAGCAGCCTCTTCCAGTCCTTCTTAGGCATCTGCAAGTTTCAACAAAGTGAAAGTGAAGTCACTCAGTCGTGTCCGACTCTTTGCGACCCCGTGGACTGTAGCCCACCAGGCACCTCCGTCTGTGGGCTTCCCCAGGCAAGAATACCGGAGTGGGTTGCCATTTCCTTCTCCACGGGATGGTCCCAACCCAAGGATCGAACCTGGGTCTTCCGCATTGGAGGCAGACGCTTTAACCTCTGAGCCACCAGGGAAGCCCAAATATAAGTTTAATACCAGTTCCTGGGGGAAAAAAATCAGGCATATTAATTGATGGCATAGACAAAAAACATAAGGCCATGTTGGCACCAAATGATTGGCTTCCGGCCCTGTGCACCCCTGTGTATTCCATTTCAGATATTCTTTCTCAAACAGAGGTGGCTGCCAGTGCCTCTGGGCATCTTCATCTGCCCTGTTCTTATAAGGACCAAGAATGAAGATAAGCTGGGTTTCTCCCCATTTTATGGACAAGACATGCAGTTTGACCCCAACACAAAGACCTCTTTTTGTATTACTCCTCCCTCAGCATCTACCCAAGAGAACAAGGTGGGCCTCTCACCTCTCCCTCAAAGTTCTGGGAATTTTTAAAAATAAAGTAGACGACTCTCATATGAGAAATAATGGTTGCCAATACCTAACATTATATATCTGGCCCAACCCAGACTAATGGAATCACCTTTGGGAGCAAGGCTTGTGTGTGTGTGTCTGTGCGCGCTCAGTTATGTCCAACCGTTTGCTGCCCCACGGACTGTAGCCCACCAGGCTTCTCTGTCCATGGAATTTTCCAGGCAAGAATATTGGAGTGGGTTGCCATTTTCTTCTCCAGGGGATCTTCCCAACCCAGGGCTGAAATGCAACATTTCTGTCTCTTGCATTGGCAGGCAGATTCTTTATCACTGTGCCACCTAGGAAGCCCTGGAAGCAAGGCTTAGGCATCTATAGTTTTACAATTTCTCCAGGTGATTGTAGTCAGGATTCAGAACAACTGATCTAAGCCAATCATGAAAATCATCAGTTAGGTTCAGTTCAGTCGCTCAGTTGTGTCCGACTCTTTGCTACCCCATGGACCACAGCACGCCAGGCCTCCCTGTCCATCATCAACTCCTGGAGTCCACCCAAACCCATGTCCATCGAGTCGGTGATGCCATCCAGCCATTTCATCCTCTGTCATCCCCTTCTCCTCCTGCCCCCAATCCCTCCCAGCATCAGAGTCTTTTCCAATAAGTCCACTCTTCGCATGAGGTGGCCAAAGTATTGGAGTTTCAGCTTCAACATCAGTCTTTTCAATGAACACTCAGGACTGATCTCCTTTAGAATGGACTGGCTGGATCTCCTTGCAGTCACAGGGACTCTCAAGAGTCTTCTCCAACACCACAGTTCAAAAGCATCAGTTCTTCGGCACCCAGCTTTCTTCACAGTCCAACTCTCACATCCACACATGACTACTGGAAAAACCATAGCCTTGACTAGACCTTTGTTGGCAAAGTAATGTCTCTACTTTTTAATATGCTGTCTAGGTTGGTCATAACTTTCCTTCCAAGGAGCAAGTGTCTTTTAATTTCATGGCTGCAGTCACCATCTACAGTGATTTTGGAGCCCCCCAAAATAAAGTCAGCCACTGTTTCCCCATCTATTTGCTATGAAATGATGGGAACAGATGCCATGATCTTAGTGTTCTGAATGTTGAGCTTTAAGCCAACTTTTTCACTCTCCTCTTTCACTCTCATCACTTTCACTTTAGTTCCTCTTCACTTTCTGCCAAAAGGGTGGTATCATCTGCATATCTGAGGTTATTGATATTTCTCCTGGCAATCTTGATTCCAGCTTGTGCTTCTTCCAGCCCAGCATTTCTCATGATGTACTCTGCATATAAGTTAAATAAGCAGAGTGACAATATACAGCCTTGATGTACTCCTTTTCCTATTTGGAGCCTGTCTGTTGTTCCATGTCCAGTTCTAACTGTTGCTTCCTGACCTGCATACAGATTTCTCAAGAGCCAGGTCAGGTGGTCTGGTATTCCCATCTCTTTAGAATTTTCCACAGTTAACTGTGATCCACACAGTCAAAAGCTTTTGCATAGTCAATAAAGCAGAAATAGATGTTTTTCTGCAACTGTCTTGCTTTTTCTATGATCTAGTGGATGTTGGCAATTTTATCTCTAGTTCCTCTGCTTTTCTAAGTCCAGCTTGAACATCTGGAAGTTCTTGGTTCACGGATTGTTGAAGCCTGGCTTGGAGGATTTTGAGCATTACTTTACTAGCGTGTGAGATAAGTACATTTGTGTGGTAGTTTGAGCATTCTTTGGCATTGCCTTTCTTTGGGATTGGAATGAAAATGGACCTTTTCCAGTCCTGTGGCCACTGCTGGGTTTTCCAAATTTGCTGGAATATTGAGTGCAGCACTTTGACAGCATCATCTTTCAGGATTTGAAATAGCTGACTATGCCAAGCCTGTGTGGATCACAATGAACTGTGGAAAATTCTGAAAGAGATGGGAATACCAGACCACCTGACCTGGCTCTTGAGAAATCTGTATGCAGGTCAGGAAGCAACAGTTAGAACTGGACATGGAACAACAGACTGGCTCCAAATAGGAAAAGGAGTACATCAAGGCTGTATATTGTCACTCTGCTTATTTAACTTATATGCAGAGTACATCATGAGAAATGCTGGGCTGGAAGAAGCACCTGGCCTACCTCTTGAGAAACCTGTATGCAGGTGAGGAAGCAACAGTTAGAACAGGACATGGAACAACAGACTGGTTCTAAATAGGAAAAGGAGTACATCAAGGCTGTATATTGTCACCCTGCTTATTTAACTTATATGCAGAGTACATCATGAGAAATGCTAGGCTGGAGGAAGCATAAGCTGGAAGCAAGATTGCCAGGAGAAATATCAATAACCTCAGATATGTAGATGACACCACCCTTAGGGCAGAAAGTGAAGAGGAACTAAAAAGCCTCTTGATGAGAGTGAAAGAGGAGAGTGAAAAAGTTGGCTTAAAGCTCAACATTCAGAACACTAAGATCATGGCATCTGGTACCATCACTTCATGGCAAATAGATGGGGAAACAGTAGAAACAGTGGCTGACTTTATTTTTCAGGGCTCCAAAATCACTGCAGATGGTGCTTGCAGCCATGAAATTAAAAGACGCTTACTCCTTGGAAGGAAAGTTATGACCAACCTAGACAGCATATTAAAAAGCAAAGACATTACTTTGCCAACAAAGGTCCATCTAGTCAAGGCTATGGTTTTTCCAGTAGTCATGTATGGATGTGAGAGTTGGACTATAAAGAAAGCTGAGTGCCAAAGAATTGATGCTTTTGAACTGTGGTGTTGGAGAAGACTCTTTAGAGTCCCTTGGACTGCAAGGAGATCCAGCCAGTTTATCCTAAAGGAGATCAGTCCTGGGTATTCATTAGTAGGACTGATGTTGAAGTTGAAATTCCAATACTTTGGCCACCTGATGGGAAGAGCTGACTCATTTGAAAAGATCTTGATGCTGGGAAAGATTGAGGGCAGGAGGAGAAGGGGATGACAGAGGATGAGATTGTTGCATGGCATCACTGTCTCAGTGGACATGAGTTTGGGTAGACTCCAGGAGTTGGTGATGGACAGGGGGGCCTGGCATGCTGCGGTTCATGGGGCCGCAAAGAGTTGGACATGACTGAGTGACTGAACTGAACTGGAATTCCATCACCTCCACTAGCTTTGTTCATAGTGATGCTTCCTAAGGCCCACTTGACTTCACTTTCCAGGATGTCTGCCTCTAGGTGAGTGATCACACCATTGTGATTATCTTGGTTGTGAAGATCTTTTTTGTATAGTTCTTCTGTGTATTCTTACCACCTCTTCTTAATGACTTCTGCTTCTGTCATGTCCATACCATTTCTGTTCTTTATTGTGCCCATATTTGCATGAATATTTCCCTTGGTATCTCTAATTTTCTTGAAGAGATCTCTAGTCTTTTCCATTCTTTTTTTTCCCTCTGTTTCCTTGCCCTGATCACTGAGGAAGGCTTTCTTATCTCTTCTTGCTATTCTTTGGAACTCTGCATTCAAAATTGCTGACCAAATTTTAGTCATCAGTATTATGGATAGAGGGCTTCCCAGGTGGCGCTAGTGGTAAAGAGCCCGCCTGCTAATGCAGAAGTTAGAGACATAGGTTTAATCCGTCTGTCGGGAAGATCCCCTGGAGGAAGAAATGGCAAAGCACTCCAGTATTCTTGCCTGGAGAATTCCAAGGACAGAGGAGCCTGGTGGGCTACTGTCCATAGCCTTGCAAAGAGTCAGACATGACTGAGTGACTAACAAACACACATACACACACACACACACACATTATGGACCTAACTTCATCCCCTAATACTCATACCTTGACATCTTAACAGTACCTCAGAATGTGATTGCATTTGTAGACAGGGTCTTTACAAAAGGTAATCAAGGTTAAATGAGAATGTTGGGGTGGGACTTAATCCACTGGCATCCTTATAGGAAGAGGATTTTAGGACATGGCACACACAGAGGAAAGAAAGTATGAAGACAGAGAGAGAAGATGGTCTCTCTCTAACAAGCTGAAGAAAGAGCCTCAGAAGAAATCAGTCCTGCCAAACTTTGATCCTGGACTTCTATCCTCCAGAACTATGAGAAAATAAGTTTTGGTTGTTTTATCCTCTCAGTCTGTAGTACTTTGTTATGACAGCCCTAACAAGCTGCAGTCAGTTAAAAAAAATTGACCTCAAATCATTGTACACTGTTATCCAAGGAACACTCATTTTCTGAACTCCTTTCAATCATAATAGCCTTTGTCCTAAGAAAATACCACATATGCGGGTAAATTGCTTTTACTCGCAAATAACAGAAAACTTGATCATCTTTGGCTTACAAAACAAAGATATTTAAGAATTTCAAATAACAAGAACTCTTGAGATGGTCAGGAGAGGGATGCTGCAGAAACTCACCTGGTCTGAAAACTGAGGCCTGTCTACCTTTCTCTTTCATTGTCTTTAGCACATATTTGTGGATATTGTTCTTGCTGTTTGAAAAGTTTTTTGTCTTCAGGCTGGTTGTCCATAGTCATACCAGGAAAAAGGAGAAATGGCAGCACCCATGAACCAGAATGTTATGCCTGTCCCTTTTTATAGGAAAATAAAAGCTCTTCCAAAAGTATTTCAACAGACCTCTGTTTACTACATCACACGGCTTCCTGAAGCTGTTCAGTTCAGTTCAGTTCAGTCACTCAGTCGTGTCTGATTCTTTGCGACCCCATGAATCGCAGCACGCCAGGCCTCCCTGTCCATTACCAACTCCTGGAGTTTACCCAAACTCATGTCCATCGAGTCGGTGATGCCATCCAGCCATCTCATCCTCTGTCGTCCCCTTCTCCTCCTGCCCCCAATCCCTCCCAGCATCAGGGTCTTTTCCAATGAATCAACTCTTCACATGAGGTGGCCAAAGTACTGGAGTTTCAGCTTCAGCATCAGTCCTCCCAATGAACACCCAGGACTGATCTCCTTTAGGATGGACTGGTTGGATCTCCTTGCAGTCCAGGGGACTCTCAGGAGTCTTCTCCAACACCATAGTTCAAAAGCATCAATTCTTCGGCGCTCAGCTTTCTTCACAGTCCAACTGTCACATCCATAAATGACCACTGGAAAAACCATAGCCTTGACTAGATGGACCTTTGTTGGAAAAGTAATGTCTCTTCTTTTGAATATGCTATCTAGGTTGGTCATAACTTTCCTTCCAAGGAGTAAGCGTCTTTTAATTTCATGGCTGCAATCACCATCTGAAGTGATTTTGCAGCCCCCCAAAATAAAGTCAGCCACTGTTTCCACTGTTTCCCCATCTATTTCCCAGGAAGTGATGGGACCAGATGCCATGATCTTCGTTTTCTGAATGTTGAGCTTTAAGCCAACTTTTTCACTCTCCTCTTTCACTCTCATCACTTTCACTTTAGTTCCTCTTCACTTTCTGCCATAAGGTTGGTGTCATCTGCATATCTGAGGTTATTGATATTTCTCCTGGCAATCTTGATTCCAGCTTGTGCTTCTTCTAGCCCAGCGTTTCTCATGATGTACTCTGCATATGGTGAGGCTAGAGTGAAATAGCTCACAAATGGAAAAAGAAGTAAGTATCTCAGAACCTGTGATTCCAATCCTGACTGGAATCACTTGGGGGAATTTTACACTATATATGCCTGGGCTTTAGTCTCAAAGGTTCTGATTACATATATATGGGTAAATTAAATTGTATATAATGTAAATGTTGGGCTTCTCTGATGACTCAGTGGTAAAGAATCTGCCTGCCAAAGCAAGAGACATGGGTTTGAGCTTTGGGTTGGGAAGGTCCTCTGAAAGAAATGGCAATCCACTCCAGTATTCTTGCCTGGGAAATCCCATGGACAGAGGATCCTGGTGGGCTACAGTTCAAGGGGTTGTAAAGAGTCAGACATGTCTTAGCAACTAAATAACAACAACATAAATATTATAAATCTATACTTTTATGTAAAATTAGCATAAACATAGATATAAATGTTTAATGTAAATACCTAATGTATATATAGCAGTAATATTTGTTTTACATGAATACTAATATAAATATACACATAAAATTTATATAAACAATATATAAAAATAACATTAATAAATATATAGGGAAATATAATGTTGCTATCATAAGCTTTATATAAACATTAATATAGACTATTATATATACTTTTATATAAAATGTATATAAATATATAAAATTCTTAACTGTATAGGTGATTCTACTGTGTAGTCAGGTTGAGAACCACTGGCATAGACCCAATATCCTTAATTCCATGGTACCGCCTGGAACAAAATTGGGATTCAAATAGCAAGTAGGCAGGACAGGAAAATAATAGGATAGAAATTAACATTTTGTGGTAGACACATCTAGAAACGATTTGCTCATAAAACAGGGAAGATGCAGCTGGATATGGGCATATTTGGATACTATAAGATTAAAATGATCAATCAATCTCTTTCTCTGCTCTTTCCCTTTCTCCTCCATCTCCCTTCCATCTCATCTCTCTTCCCCTCCATCTTCCTCTCTCTCCATCCCTCTCCCTTGTGCTTCATTATTTCTTCCCTTCATCTCCCTCTCCTTCTATGTCTAGCACATCTTCATTACAAAGGTTAGATCATAGTAAGCAGGATTATAAGACATATTTCCTATGGAACAAAAACAGATTATCCAATCATTGGCTGAATCCTCTCAGTGACAGAAATCTCACTGCCTTCCATGGAGTTAGTAAGTGAGACAGCATGAGTTATGTTCTGCACTAGGCCACCTGCCCAAACTAATAAGTGGGTGCTGAGGGCCATTGTGTCAGGCTTAAACTTGCTACAGAAGAAGAACCTTTTTCTAGTTCACATGAAGATGTCGCATAGGTTACCAGGGACCCTGGTATTATGAGGCTACCCTTTCTACTGCTACATGGCTGTAACCTTTATGAAGTTCTCTTCAGTAAAGCAAAACCTACCTCCTCAAATATTAATATTCCACTCAATGATCCATTTAGTGGCTTGGAGGTGCTTCGAGTACATTGACTTCCTTCTTTCCAGTCTCCATGACATGTTTTCCTCTCTAGGTTTCTCAGTCCCAGTTCATCCTCCTGCTTTAACAAGGCTTAGCTTCCCCCACCATCCCACCTCTCTCTTCTCTGAATATTCTGTTGAGTGGTCAGTGGCCCTCTTAAGCTACAGCATCCTGCCCTGATCACTGTAATAGGGAGAGACTTCCCACAGATGGGGTGACTTCATTACTCTTGAAGAAGAGAAAGATGATATGGAAAATCAGAGCCTCATATGCAGAGATCACCTGCTGCCAGCTGTGAAGAAGGTAGATCTAGGGAGGCTCAAAAACAAGTGGCAGTTTAATGGAAGTCATTCGTGGAATGAGTTTCAAGGATGTGGTGATGACCATTAGTGCTCTATGCTGTTAGAAGGTGAGCAGAGAAAATGCTTAAGGGATGGGGCAATTGGTCATCAGTGACTGTCATTAGATAAGTTTCAGTTAATGGATATATGCCAAATAAGGCAGTAGAGACAGCAAGTGCAACAGAATGAAGAGCTTGTAGATGGCAGTTACAGGGAGGAAATAGTCCAGAAGGTGGAAGTCAGGGGGCCTAAGGGTGGGAGAAGTTTGAGTGTGGCTAAAGGCTGACCCAAGAGAGGCAGTAGAGAATTGGAGAGAGGCTGAACCTGGGAGCAGGAAGATGATTATCAGAGCTAAGCCTGGAAGATTCAGAGGATTCAGATTTAGTTTGCTGATTTTAGGAGTCAGCAAACTAAAATGGACTGGAGTGGGTGAATTTAATTCAGATGACCATTATATCTACTACTGAGGGCAAGAATCCCTTAGAAGAAATGGAGTAGCCATCATGGTCAACAAAAGAGTCCAAAATGCATTACTTGGATGCAATCTCAAAAACAACAGAATGATTTCTGTTCATTTTCAAGGCAGAACATTCAACATCACGGTAATCCAAGTCTACGCCCTGACAAGTAATGCTGAAGAAGCTGAAGTTGAATGGTTCTATGAAGACCTACAAGACCTTCTAGAACTAACACCCAAAAAAGATGTCCCTTTCATTATAGGGGACTGGAATGCAAAAGTAGGAAGTCAAGAAACACCTGGAGTAACAGGCAAATTTGGCTTTGGAGTACAAAATGAAGCAGGGCAAAGGCTAATAGAGTTTTGCCAAGAGTACGCAGTGGACATGGCAAACACCCTTTTTCAACAACACAGGAGAAAACTCTACACATGGATATCACCAGATGGTCAACAATGAAATCAGATTGATTATATTATTTGCAGCCAAAGGTGGAGAAGCTCTATACAGTCAGCAAAAACAAGACTGGGAGATGACTGTGGCTCAGATCATGAACTCCTTATAGCTAAATTCAGACTTAATTGAAGAAAGTAGGGAAAACCACTAGACCATTCAGTTATGACCTAAGTCAAATTACTTATGATTATACAATGGAAGTGACAAATAGATTCAAGGGATTAGATCTGATAGACAGAATGCCTGAAGAACTATGGACAGAGGTTTGTGACATTGTACAAGAGGCAGTGATCAAGACCATCCCCAAGAAAAAGAAATGCAAAAAAGCAAAATGGTTGTCTGAGGAGGCCTTACAAAAGGTGAAAAGAGGAGAAGCAAAAAGCAAAGGAGAAAAGGAAAGATATACCCATTTGAATGCAGGGTTCCAAAGAATAAGAAGGAGAGATAAGAAAGCCTTCCTCAATAGAGGAAAACAATAGAATGGGAAAGACTAGAGATCACTTCAAGAAAATTAGAGATACCAAGGGAAATTTTCATGCAAACATGGGCACAATAAAAGGCAGAAATGGTATGGACCTAACAGAAGCAGAAGATATTAAGAAGAGGTGGCAAGAATACACAGAAAAACTATACAAAAAAGATCTTCACAACCAAGATAATCACAATGGTGTGATCACTCACCTAGAGCCAGACATCCTGGAATGTGAAGTCAAGTGGGCCTTAGGAAGCATCACTATCAATAAAGCTAGCGGAGGTGATGGAAGTCCAGTTGAGCTGTTTCAAATCTTTAAAGATGATGCTGTGAAAGTGCTGCCCTCAATATGCCAGCAAATTTGGAAAACTCAGCAGTGGCCACAGGACTGGAAAAAGTCAGTTTTCATTCCAATCCCAAAGAAAGGCAATGCTCAAACTACTGGTCAATTGCATTCATCTCACATGCTAGCAAAGTAATGCTCAAAATCCTCCAAGCCAGACTTCAACAGTACGTGAACCATGAACTTCCAGATGTTCAAGCTGGTTTTAGAAAAGGCAGAGGAACCAGAGATCAAGTTGCCAACATCCATTGGATCATAGAAAAGGCAAGACAGTTCCAAAAAAACATATATTTCTACTTTATTGACTATGTCAAAGCCTTTGACTGTGTGGATCACCACAAACTGTGGAATATTCTGAAAGAGAATGGAATACCATACCACCTGACCTGCCTCTTGAGAAATCTGTATGCAGGTTAGGAAGCAACATTTAGAACAGGACATGGAACAACAGACTGGTTCCAAATAGGAAAAGGAGTACATCAAGGCTGTATATTGTCACCCTGCTTATTTAACTTCTATGCAGAGTACATCATGAGAAACGCTGGGCTGGATGAAGCATAAGCTGGAATCAAGATTGCTGGGAGAAATATCAATAACCTCAAATATGCAGATGACACCAACCTTATGGCAGAAAGCAAAGAAGAACTAAAGGGCCTCTTGATGAAAATGAAAGAGGAGAGTGAAGAAGTTGGCTTAAAGTTCAACATTCAGAAAACTAAGATCATGGCATCTGGTCCCATCACTTCATGGCAAATAGATGGGGAAACAGTGAAAACAGTGTCAGACTTTATTTTTCTGGGCTCCAAAATCACTGCAGATGGTGCTTGCAGCCATGAAATTAAAAGACGCTTACTCCTTGAAAGGAAAGTTATGACCAACCTAGACAGCATATTAAAAAGCAGAGACATTACTTTGCCAACAAAGGTCCATCTAGTCAAAGCTATGGTTTTTCCAGTAGTCATGTATGGATGTGAGAGTTGGACTGTGAAGAAGGCTGAGCACCAAAGAATTGATGCTTTTGAACTGTGGTGTTGGAGAAGACTCTTTAGAGTCCCTTGGACTGCAAGGAGATCCAGCCAGTCCATCCTAAAGGAGATCAGTCCTGGGTGTTCATTGGAAGGACTGATGTTGAAGCTGAAACTCAATACTTTGGGTACCTGGTGTGAAGAACTGACTCATTTGAAAAGACCCTGATGCTGGGAAAGATTGAAGGCGAGAAGAGAATGGGACGACAGAGGATGAGATGTTTTGATGGCATCACCGACTCGGTGGACATGAATTTGAGTAAACTCTGAGAGTTGGTGATGGACAGAGAGGCCTGGTGTCCCATCAGCGACCGAACTGAACTGAACTGAAGCCTGGAGGATTTGGGAGAGTCTGAAGTCAAGGTGGAGGGACTGACCCTGAATAGGTGGAATAACATGTGTTCCCAGGAGCTGAGAGAAGGCTAAATGATCTGTGCATAGACAAGGGTTCACTTCTTCAAATGAAGGCATAGAAAGGATTACTTTTATCAGATGAAGCATCTCAGTGCAAATATGTCCCTCAGTTCTTTTCTCCTCCTTTCATCAAATATTTATTGAATCCCTGCCTTTCTCCCCTCTGCCAGGAAGCAGATACAGAGAAATATAAGACAAAGCCTTTGTCCTTGCAGTGCTCCTAGTCTCAATAAGGATGACCCTGCTCTTCACCTGTCGCTCTCCACTGACAGGACCCAGCCCAGCACCACACATGTGTGGACCACTTTTCTGGTAGCCCACGATGTTTCCTCTAAGTCTCCAGATGCTCTTGATTTCTTAATCATTTCGTCAAAGTGGTATAGGAGAGAATACAATCCCCTGGGATGGTCAGATGAGGGAAAAGAAAAAAGTCAGGGATGGATCAAGTAGGGAAGAAATAATAAATTGTTAGTTTAAAGTAGATGGCCTAAGCCCTCTTCTGGAGAGAACTGTGTCTGTGTGGAGAAATAATTTCAAGACATATACACTACCATGTGTAAAATAGATACATCATGGGAAACTGCTGTATAACACAGGGAGCCCAGACTGGTGGGTGCTCTGTGATGACCTAGAGGGGTGGGAGGGAGGCTTAAGAGAGAGGGCTTGTGTACAAAAATTACGGATGGCTTGCATTGTGTTGGCAGAAGCCAACACAACATTGTAAAGCAATTAACCTCCAATTAAAAAAAAACAAACTCTCTGCAGTTATTAAAAAAGAAACCCAGAGGACACACAGGACAGTCCAGTGAAGCGGAAACGGGACAGAAGTGCTTTACACAGGACGTGGGATGAGTTCTGAGGTGTGGGTGTGGGGAGGAGGGGGCCCGAGAATGCCTCACGTGTGAAGGAGGAAGGGGGGAATGGAAGCACCTTAAGGTAAGGTATGTGAGCTCCTAAAAATTCATTTCTGGATAGAAAAACAAGCAAACTGAATTGAGGGATGGAAGTGAGGCGAGGCCCTGAGCTTCCAGGTGGCACACTGCATAATTCTTAGTTTGTGTATGAGGCCGGTCCAGTGGCCTGGGGACCCTTGAAGCCAAGGACCACACCTTGGCTACTTTATGCCCAGCAGTCATTACTGTACCTGAGCAGATCTGGGTTTTTTGAACCCTGAATCTTATACAATTTGGAGACCCCTTTAAGAAAAAGAATACAAAATTTATCATGAAAATCAAGAGATTATTTAAAATGAGAGAACAAATCAAAGATTAATGTTTTAATTTCAAAATCCAGGAAAAAATCACATTATTTTTATTATTGAATAGCTGTCTGATACACTTCTATACTACTTTTCATCCTGTGTTTCTTGGATTTTCTCTTTGATCATCTTTTTATATGACAACAGTTTTTGTCAAATAATTTTCCTTTCAGAGAACAGAAAGATAATTTACTTTCTTCTAGCATGATTGATCGAAATTGGATTTTTATTTTCCAGAATGCAGAAGAGTTCATTTTAGCTTTGGAACACTCCTCATTTGTCATGTTTTGTAGAATTTTCAGACTGTTGTTTTTGAAATTTCTATTGAGTTTCCTGTACTAGGTGCTATAGGAGTTCAGGCCATCTCATTGCCTCGTGCACACTCTAAATCCCCACCATGTTATTGCCCATGTCTCTGTTCTAGAGGCCCTGCACCTTTGGTGACAATGGGTGAGTTGGTCCCATGGGCAGTGGCAATATTCTTGGAAGCCATTTCTACATTTGGGATGGCTAACAATAACTGAGCAGTCCATAGGGAGTGACTGTGAGTCCCATAAACAACCCAATAAATGGGCTTCTTAGGTGATACTAGTGGAAAAGAACTTGACTGCCAATGCAGGAGAGATGAGAGAGACGGGTTCAATACCTGGGTCAGGAAGATCCCCTGGAGGAGGGCACAGCAACCCACTCCAGAATTCTTACCTGGAGAATTCCATGGACAGTGGAGCCTGGTGGGCTATGGTCCATAGGGTTGCAAAGAACTGAGGCATTCAGGATATGACTGAAGCAACTTAGCATGCAATCCACTGAACCCAAACTTCAACCCAACTTCCCAAAGTGCTTATGGCCCCCTCATTGCCACCATATGTGAAACCAAGTAAGGCAAAGGGGAAACTGGAGACAAGGGTCTTAGAAGACCGCCATTAAAATCTTTATGCAACTTGCAAAACATATCCTCAGGTGAACACAGCACAGGGGAAGGGGCTAGTGCGGGTCAGGGACCCTGTAGCCTCCTGAACACACAATAAATCTCTGGGTCTGGCACATAGTGGATGGGTGCTCAATGAATGGATAAACGTGAAAGGGAGGGGAAGGAGGAAGAAGAGATGTGAGTAGGAGAAGAGCATCCATGCCTGAAAGGAAGGGGGTGCCCAATTGGCTGGGGGTAAGGTGCCATTGGTACCCTGCCTGACTCTAGCCCAGAAGTTTGGCTTTGATCTCCAGTGCGGCTTCTGACCTCCCAGGTAAGCTGCCTGTGATCCCCACTCCTCTTCACCCTTAGCTGTTCTGGCCACACAAAGGACTCTGTTCTTAACCCTGTAACAGGAAGTTTGCCAACCACCAAGCCCCCTCGTGTTCCTCTTTGATTTGCAACGTTTAAAGGGCATAAAGAGATGCATTCAGAGGCAGGCTTTTACATCTGAACTTACCCTCGTGTGAGTCCCAACTGAAACGTCCTCGCTGGCAGTCACTGCTGAGCACAGCTGGGCAGATAGTAGCATTTGCCCTATAAAACATCTGATACTTTGCCAGTAAACTGTAAAGAGGAAAAGAAAGCCCCTGTCTGGCTTGAAGTTACAGGATGGCTCTGGAATGAGCTGACTGAAGCAAAATGTGCTCCATCAGAGTACAGTCCCCCTCGACCCAACCCTGCTGATGAATACGAGTATAGTTATCAGTGACCCAGGCCTCTGACTCAAGACCTCACTCAGCAAAGCCACTGGGGCTCTGAAGCCTGCCCCAGATCCCTCACTGCCCCACTGGGGCTGCATATTGAAGGATGTCCTAGGGAGCCACTGAAGCTGTCTGGCCATGGGTACCACAGCTGCTGTCCACTCCATCTCTTTGTGGCCCTGTTTGTCAGCTGGTGCTACTCCCACCCTGATAAAGAACGGAGACCTGAACCTCTGCAGCCACTACTGGCATCCTAGAGCTGTCTCTTCATTTGTACCCTCGCTTCCCCACTTTCCCTGTAATCACGGTCCTTGAAAGGGGAGTCTCTCCAGTCAGTGAAAACCCCCTCAGTCAGACTTCAAAGGGTCCAGCACTCTACTGAAAACAGCTATTTTAAAAGTTTACCGAGGGTTAATGCCCTTTCTGATTTTCATATCCATTCTTCATCAGTGTGGGTCATGTTAACCAGAGCCCAGGTGAAAGACAGTTAAATGGTAGCATTCAGTATCAAGTACAAATACCATTTCTTCCTACCAGCCGACAGACTGCAAACACTCCAAGGCAGGAGTCATTGGTCTCCTACTTTAGGATGAGTTCCTTGAGCCTGAGCATGCTGCTAGAGGGCATCCTATGAGATACAGTTTACTTAAGGATTCAAGCGCCAGGATCTGGGCTCGGCTTTCAGGTTCAAGTCTCAACCACTGTTTCTCCCTGGGAGACCTAGGAGTCCTTATGTAAACAGGATTCCTGGAAGCTTTGCCTTCCCAGAGTTCCTGCCTCAGCTTGGATTCCCCCAGAATTGTCAGACAATTATTTAAGTAGTTAATTGAGGTGATGATCCCAGGAAACTAACCAGTGAAGGGAAAAGACCAATAAAGGGTACATTTTCAGGCAGGTTCCCATCGTGAGCAAGCAGGGTTTAATCCCACTCAGAGCCAGTATAGAGTCTACAGCTTAGAGTTACCCTGTCCTAGGGGTGAAGAATCTGAGTTCTTTATCTGTCCTTTCCCATCATCGGTTGAAAGTGTTAATTCTAGCATTTCTGGCCTGCCATGAGGGCAGAGTTGGCTCAGCCTCTGGAAAAAGCAGAGACTCAGAGTTGTTGGCAGTTGGAAATCTGGCCGATGAGTGCAGACGTGGTACATACGGGGTAATAGGAGCTGAAGCTATATGGAGGCTACAGTTCCCAAGGCAGACAAACAGGACCCTCTCATGATCCATAAAGGCCATAACTGAGGAAAGGGAGTTTGTGTGATCTTTGGAGTAGGATGATAATCTGGATGAGATTCATGAGTAGTCTATTCAGGAAGGAGCAGCTAGGAATATAAGGACTGGATCAGTCCTACATCCTTAAGCCACTGGGCACTGGTAAGAATAAGGCTGGGGATTCAGGACAAAAAAATCTTAGTTCAAGGGGAATTGGGGTCAGAAGGAAGGAAAACTGAGGTATCAATCCACATTACTCTAGATGAGTGGTTCTTCATGAAGATGCTATCACCCTGTATGTGTTTCATAAATATGGGGGGTCACATTTTTAAAATGGCTGTACAATAATTGGGGGGTGCTCTGGCACTTACTAGGAAATATTCAGAAGTGTCAGGTAGTCTGACATACTGAAGGATTGTCCAGCATACCCCAAATCCTATCTCTCTGTGAAAAAGCTATTTATAAATATCTAGAGTTTATATCCTAACTTCATTTCACATATAAAATTACAGCTTTTTTTGCATGATCTAAATACAGAGCAGTTTTTCCAGGAGTAATGAAACTTCCTTTTAAATCAAGAGAAAACTATATTTTATTCAGAACTCTACCGAGAGTTGTCCAAAAGTTTAGAAAAACACATCATTCTCAATTAATGGCAATATTTCAATCACCAAGTCAATATACCTGCCAGAGTCAGTTTGCATTTGTAGGTCAGGTAATTATATAAAGCATGTGCTCCTTTATTATATCTTTTTTTGTAGTTGTGCCAGAATACTTGTATATGGCAATACATCTTATTCTATTAAATGTTACTCCTTCTTTGTTTCTGTTTTATAGTACAATTGGAGAAGGAAATGGCAACCCACTCCAGTACTCTTGGCTGGAAAATCCCATGGATGGAGGAGTGTGGTAGGCTACAGTCCATGGGGTAGCAAAGCATCAGACACAATGGAGTGACTTCATTTATAGTACAATTAGAATAATATTTCTATTTTTTAAAGTTGTATATGTATTCAAGTTCTATTTTCTGTGAATTTCACATAGATAAGAAAATGTTACAAATACCTATTATAAAAAACAAGTGTTGGGTCTGGTAGCACTGATTCACTGCTCTACAGTGTTAGTAGCTCCATCATGTCGAGCTCTTTGGGACCCAGCCAAGAATACCACCACTCCCTCTGCCAAGAGATCTTCCCGACCCAGGGATCGACCCTGCATCTCCTGCTACTTCCACGTTGAGGGCGGATCCTTGGCCACTGGAGCCATCAGAGAAGCCTCTTGACTTCAGTAAGCTTATCATGTAAACACCAGGAAGAACAAGATTAGCTCTATACGCCCCCTGCTGGTGGGGATGAGTTGATGCCATTCTGATAGCCTCTCCCACACTGTGGTGACAGATTCTGGAATTTGCCTTTAGATTTTGGCATCTGCTTTAAAAAAAAAAACTGTCTGAGCCACCAGGGAAGCTTCTCTGGTGGCTCAGATGGTAAATAATCTGCCTGCAATGCAGGAGACCCAGGTTCGGACCCCTGAGTCGGGAAGATCCCCTGGAGAAGGGCATGGCAACCCACTCTAGTATTCTTGCCTGGAGAATCCCATGGACGGAGGAGCCTGGCGGGCTACAGTCCCTAGGATCGCAAGAGTCGGACACAACTAAGGGACTAACCCTTAAAAAGGCTATCAACAGGTATTTGGCAGAAAACAACAAAATTCTGTAAAGCAATTATCCTACAATTTAAAAAACAATTTTTTAAAAAAAGGCTATCAACAAATCCAATAACTTCCAGGCAAGCATAACTAAGCCATCAATGTATCTGAAAACTGTAACCTAAACAACAGCTGGGGGGCAGGGGGGGCGGCGGGGTGTGTTAAGACGCCTTGGAGATATTTAGCTTGGTTATGTGATTCAGGCGGAGAAGGCAACGGCACCCCACTCCAGTACTCTTCCCTGGAAAATCCCATGGACGGAAGAGCCTGGTAGGCTGCAGTCCATGGGGTCGCGAAGAGCTGGACACGACTGAGCGACTTCACTTTCCCTTTTCACTTTCATGCACCGGAGAAGGAAATGGCAACCCACTCCAGTGTTCTTGCCTGGAGAATCCCAGGGACGGGGGAGCCTGGTGGGCTGCCGTCTATGGGGTTGCACAGAGTCAGACACGACTGAAGCGACTTAGCAGCAGCAGTAGCAGCAGCATGTGATTCAGGAGTTGAATGCAGGTGGAATGAGGGACGTAAATTCTATCATTTAGTTTCTGCAGGGCTGAGATGGATAAACTAGTCCTGAGTGAGGGAGAGGGGAAAGCTAGGATCAGTAGTCCCATAACAGGAATGAATGCTTCCAAAATATTAGGGTGCAAATATGGTCATTTTAAAGAAGTTAAATAAATTATCCTTTCCCTCTCTCCTCAGATGACTTCCCAGGTGGCTCAGACGGGGAAGTGTCTGTCTCTCAGTGAGGGAGACCTGGGTTCGATCCCTGGGTCGGGAAGATTCCTTGGAGAAGGCAATGGCAGCCCACTCCAGTACTCATGCCTAGAAAATCCCATGGACGGAGGAGCCTGGTGCAGGCTACTGTCCATGGGGTCGCAAAGTTTCGGACACACTGAGCGGCTTCACTTTCTTTCTTTCTTTAGATGACTTATTTCCTGAGAGTTCAGTATCTCTTTCCTGAGTCTTCCTTTTATTGGTCTAGGAGTCAGCTTCAAACTGAGGTTTGTTAATGTTTTCACAGCCAAAGGGAGACCGAACAAGGCCGGGTATTCCGGTCCTGCTGTTCATCTTGCTACCACGTGGTAGCGCTGTTGAAGACAGTCCAGTGGAATATAACAAGAACGGCAGGCGAGCTGCGGAGTCCGTAGAAGTGATTGCCCTGGTCCTCTGAGGAAGACTAGCAGTCGCCGAAAGGAATTGCATACTCTGGCCCCTGAAGTTTTCAATTTATAGTAGTTGCTCTTTCAGATGAAATGTCCATTTACATTTCAAGGAACAAGCCAGCACCATTTGCACTGTGGCTCTGGTGTCCGATTCTTCAGACCCAAACCTGTATCCCTTCCCCTTGGCGGTATGGCAGTTTTTCCTCTAGAACTCAGAATACAGAGTCTCATTGTCCCCATTTCTCAGGCTATTTGCTATCCCTCCAATAGTACTCAGCCCATTTCTGTTCCTGCCTATTCTGTGCTCTCAGTTTCTCTTAATACACAATTATGGTTATATAATAATTATACCCCTGGCAAAACATCGTAGCAGGCACCTACCATAATTGAATCAAGGAGGGGGCAGATTTTAACTTAAAGAACTTTTAAAATCTAGACCTCTATAATGTGTGCCTCAAGAGGTAGTGAGCGCCCCCTCCAGAAATACTTAAAAGAGGCCCTTTGAGCATTCCCGCAGACCAGTACCCCAACAGGCATACATGACAGGGACACCTGCCATCTGGATGCCGTGGCCCAGAGAGGACAAATCCCCAGTCCCCCAAATGTATTCTACTATCACAGTCTCCCCCTCTTTTGTCAAAACTAATGAGTCACGATTCAAGTAATGTTTTTCTGTGGCTCCAAAACCATTTTGCTTAATGAGGTACTAAGTCTTTATAATTAGGCCCAGAAGGAAATCAGGACATGGTCCTTAAGAGCAATAATTATTTCAGTTATTTATGGTAATAAAAAATTGAAAATAGGAATTCTTCCTCAGAATGCGACTATTTATTCTTTTACATATTGCCTAACAGGCAATTACCCTATTAAGGCTGCGTTTTGTTGCTAAAGACATTAATTGAAATGTAAATTAAATGTAAATCAGCTAATTAAATTGATATGTAATGAACTTGTCAGACTGGCCTCTCTGATCAGATGCATTTCACTAATAAACAAGCATTGCAGCCGGCCTGACACGCAGCTGGGGCGCAGGATGCCTGTGCTGTTCCCCACCAGACATTCTGGTGAGGAAGGGAGGGTCTGCATTGCCCAGATCTTAAGGGAGAAAGGAGAACAGTTCAGTCAGGCCCTCAGAAACATGTTTTCCTTCTGATACCTCTCTGTGGCCTCATTTTTTCTTGTGATTTCAGATGCAAAAGCTGGAGAATTCACCTAAAGCTGGATCAAGCAAATGGAACATCTAGACGTAGGGTGAGTTTGGAGTGGCTCCTTTAGGGATGCAACTTCATTTCTCTGATACTTTCATCTGTGTACTCCTTGTGTTCGCTTCTTCTGTAGGTTGGTGTCTTCACAGACCACATTCTTACCACATGCAGCAGGAGGCAGGCTGTTGTTTCTACAATGACTGGACAAAAATACTGAGTCTTGTGCCAAGTGAACCAGAACAGCTTTGCAGCTGGTATGCACTGGTACAACTGTGCCCGTTGTTAAATGGTGAAACACTTCCCTATAGTTGGTAAATAGCTGCTTTCCCCGATAGCTGCTTCCCCATCAATGGTCTCTCCCTTCCGTGGTCTCTCCAGCTCCTCCTCCCCGACCCCCAGCCCTTCAGTGGACTCCTTGATTTAGCAAGAAAAGGATCAGTGCCAGGTGTAAGAGGGGGCCTTCAGAACCCCGCTGTGGCATCAGGTCTGCACCTATTCTAATTGGATGGTGCCCTTGCTCTGCTGCTTGCTAGATATTTGGAAAATTTTTCCCACATTGGATCACTCTTAAACCAATCCCTGTGATTAGGGAAATTCCATTTACTGCTTAGCTACACTTCTGAATTTACACTGTGGCAATAAGAAGACTTTTTCTTGATGACTCTAGAGCAAGTTTGAATATGCACTAGAATCACATGGAAGACATTTTAAAAATGCAAACTGTATTTATCTTTCTCTTTCTGACTTACTTCACTCTGTATAAAAGGCTCACTAGAACCAAACTCAAATATGTTCTTTTTTATGGCCAAGTAATATTCCATTGTATATATGTACCCCATCTTCTTTATCTATGTATGGCAGAAACCAACACAACATTGTAAAATGTTTAATTTTCAATTAAAATTATTTCTTTAATTTTCAATTAAAAAATAGAAAAAAAAGGTGCAGACTAAGACTGCTGAGCCCGCCCCTCACAGAATATTTGATTCAGGAGTGAGTCCTAAGACTTTACCTTTCCATCAGGTTCTCAGATGATGCCAGTGCTGCAGGACTGACTGAGGAACACCCTTTGAGAACCACTGCTCTGGGTCTTCGCCATCTTCCAGAGAACTGAGAGCACAGTCATTCAAATCATTTCCTGTGTTGGGTAGTTAAAAGAGGGACCTGGTTGATGAAAGCTGTTATGGTCTAGGGGTCAGAAAACTATGGGCCAGAGACCAAATCCGCCTACCATGTGCTTTTGCAAATAAAGTTGTTTTGGAACACAGCCATGTTCATCTGTGTATGGATTGTCTACAGTTACTTCCATACTACATTGGCAGAATTGAGTAACTGGGACAGAGATCTTATGGCCTGCAAAATCTACAATATTTACTAACTGGCTCTCTCAGAAAAAAAGTTTGCTGACCCTATTTTACATTAATTAGAGCCCACCCCTGCATTCGAAAGTAAAAGATAAATCTCATTTATTAATTAGCCTGGCTGCTACACAGCTGAAGACAAGTAAAATGGGTGAAAAAAAACCAAACCATGTCTACCATCCTCATCAACTGAGTGGGTATGACAATACTTGCTATAAAGAAGGTTTAGTATTTTGCAATCAAATGATCAACCTTAACACATGAGCAGAAGCAAGCAGAAATATTCTTTAGCATCAGGGATAAGGGTATGAAGCGTAACAAGATTGATTTTACTACAGTTCCCTAGCTAGCTCAGAGACCCATTTACCAGCACACTGGACTCTCAACTCTGTCTGCAAATCTAGAGCCCTTCAGGTCTGGTAAACCTAAGAACTACTCCCAGACTTCTACATACCAAGGAGGCACAGGTGGTTCTTATCCAAGCAAGACAAAGCTGAAAACATTCAATCATTTAACAAATATTTACTGAACATCTGCTTCAAGTAAAAGAAGGGTACAAAATGGGGTCATCCTAAAGTTCACCGTCATGGAGCTTTGCCCATGCCCACAGAGTTTTCCAGAAATCTTTTAGTGACTACCCTTTTTAAATCTCATTTTTTGATATAAAATGTAGCACTTCCTGATAAAGAAATAGAACACTTCCAGCCTATCAGGATTAGCCTTCAATACCTCCTACCCTTGTGATCCTTCCTTCCAAAATTCTTCTCTCTTTAGAGGTAACCACTATCCTGACTTTTGTGAAATTACTTTCTTGCTTTGTTTTATACTTTTACCACCTAAGTGTATATGCCTAAATGATTTAATTTAGTTTTCTCTGTTTTGTGACTTTATGTAAATATGATCACACACTATGTACTTTTTTGTCTTGTTATTAAGATTCATCCATATTTTGTGAGTGACACTATTATGATTTTTGAATAGCACTTCATTGTATGAATCTGCCATACTGTAGGCATCCATTCTACAGGTGAAAGTGGAAGTCGCTCAGTTGTGTCCGACTCTGCAATTCCATGGACTATGCAATCCATGGAATTCACTAGGCCAGAATACTGGAGTGGGTAGCCGTTCCCTTCTCCAGGGAATCTTCCCAACCCAGGGCTCAAATCCACGTCTCCTGTATTGGCAGGCAGATTCTTTACCAGCCAAGCCACCAGGGAAGCCCTTAGCTGGGATGTTTCCAATTTGAGGCTATTGCAAACAGTGGTGCTATAAGCTTGCTTGTGCATACCTCCTGGAGCACTTGGGCGTTAGTTTCTCTAGGGCATGATACCCAGGGGTGCAATTGCTAGGTCACAGTGTAAGAGGATCCTCGACTGTATTAGGTCATGCCAAATTGGTTTTCAGACCTACCAACTGGCATACTTAACAGTGGAAGAGTGTTCCCATTACTCCATATCCTTGCCAGCATTAGATACCATCTGACTTTTAAATTCTTGCTAATCTGATATGTATGTTTAGAGTCATCTCATATGGTCTTAATTGGTGTTTCCATGATTCAATGGAAATTCACCTTTTTGTATGTGTTTTGGCCATATGGATTCCTTTTTATGAATTGCTGTTTAAGGGCTTCCCTGGTGGCTCAGAATGGTAAAGAATCTGCCTGCAATGCAAGAGACCCAGGTTCAATCCCTGGGTGGAGAAGATACCCTGGAGAAGGGAATGGGAACCCTCTCCAGTATTCTTGCCTGGAAAATTCCATGGACAGAGGAACCTAGTGCTACAGTCTATGGGGTTGCAAAGAGTCAGACACGATTGAGTGACTAACACACACATTTGAGTCTTTTGGCCATTTGTCTACTGGGCTGAGATGCTGGACATCTTTCACTTGCCCCTTCAGATCCACTCACAACTTCTTCACTCTGCTCTATGTCCTTGGGGGCTGATCCTGATGAGTTAGAGCTCTGGGCAACCTGATCCTCTGACTTCAGCAATGGACCATTGAGGAGCATTGGAGGGAGAGAAGAGGAAAGGAGGGATGAAAGGAGACAGGGAGAAAAAAAAGGAAGTGAAGGGGTTTGGTGTTTTGTTCTTCAATTCTCTCTATGCTTGGGCTTCCCTGGTGGCTCAGTGGTAAAGGATCTGCCTGCCAATGCAGGAGACATGGATTAGAGCCCTGGGTTGGAAAGATCCCCTGGAGAAGCAACTGAAATGGCAACTCATTCCAGTAGTCTTGCCTGGGAAATTCCATAGACAGAGAAGCTTGGTGGTCTATAGTCCATGGGGTTGCAAAAGAGTCAGACACAACTTAAGAACTAAACAACAACAATCTCTCTGCTGAGTCACTAGGGGCTGACTCTATTCCTTGATCCACCATCACAGCTCCTGGCAGGCAGCTCTCTCCAACAGTTCTTTCTGTTTCTGAGTTCTAGGAACCATTACTTCTCCTTGTCCTTTTAGACTTGGAGGACTACTCTTATGACATCCCTACACGCCACTCTCAACTTTGTAAATTGTCTAATTATAAGGCTTTCCACAAATTTGCCAATATTTTTCCAGCTGTTTCCTGACACACATGATTGTCATTTTGCAATGCATTTTCAGGACTCCTGTATTGTGCTTGGGATATACTCCTTTGTTCGTTATGTGTGTATAAGTATCTTCTTCCACTCAAATCACTTTCTTCAGTGTGGCTTAAAAAACCTTTTTATCAGAAAATAAAATGCAGATTTATAAAATCACATGAAGCAAAGAATAGGTTAATGGATTATCATGTACCCCAATGTTCATTGCAGCACAATTTACAATAGTCAGGACATGAAAGCAACCTAAATGTCCATCAATGGATGAATGAATAAAGAAGATGTGATACATTTATACAATGAAATATTACTGAGCCATAATAAAGAACAAAATAATGCCATTCCCAGAGACATGGATTGACCTAGAGGTTGTCATACTGAGTGAAGTCAGATAAAGACAAATACTATGTAATATTGCTTATATGTGGAATCTAAAATAATGATAACAAATTAACTTATTTACAAAATAGAAATAGAGTCACATATATAGAAAACAAAACTTATGGTTACCAAGGGGGAAAAGAGGGGGGGATAAATTGGGGAACTGGGATTGGCATATACACACTACTATATATAAAATAGATAATTAATAAGGATCTACTGTGTAGTGCTCCTTATTAATTATCTATTTTATATATAGTAGTGTGTATTGCTAAGAGTTGGACACGACTGAGCGACTTCACTTTCACTTTTCACTTTCACACACTGGAGAAGGAAATGGCAAGCCACTCCAGTGTTCTTGACTGGAGAATCCCAGGGATGGGGGAGCCTGGTGGGCTGCTGTCTATGGGGTCACAGAGAGTCAGACACGACTGACGTGACTTAGCAGTATAGCACAGGGAACTCTCCTCAATACTATGTAGTGACATATATGGGCAAAGAATCCAAAAGGAGGGATATATGTATAACCGATTCACTTTGCTGTGCAGCAGAAACTAACAGAACATTGTAAATCAACTGTGACCCAATAATAGTTAATTTAAAAAGAAAAAAAAAGCCTTTTTATCATAAAATAAAATGTAAATATAGAAAATCACACAAAGAGCAACTTCATGGGTTATTTTAAGATAGACACCCTTATAAACATCAATCAAGATCAAATAAGAACCCTTCTTTTGTTTCACATCAGGCTTAGGTCAAAAAACCTTAAAAATGGGTCAGTTGAAACTTGCACATCTTAGCTTGGCAGCCATGACCCCACATGATGTGGACCCACAGCACATCCTCCCCACCTGCCTCCTTGTCTTCTATGCTCCAGGTTATTGGCCTTGATCCTGTTTCTCAAACGTGCCATATTCTTTTGGATTTAGGGTTATTACATTAAACTAGCTATCCTCTCCCTTAGTTGCTGCTTACAGTTATCCCCCTCAGATAGTTCTATACCTATTAAAGAAATTGAATTTATACAGTGGAAACTATTGCCTCCCCTTCTGTTTTCTGGAAGAGTTGGTAGAGAATTGGTATATTTCTTCCCTTAATGTTTGATAGAATTCATCAGCAAAACCATCCTGGCCTGGAGTGTTTTTGTGGCAAAGTTTTCAAGTATAAATTTTGGGATGGTGTTAGGCTAGAGATGAGGATCTGGAGTTACTGACAAAATTCAAGGGTTTGAAAGCTCCATTTTGAGGCTAGGGAACACCTAGATGGTTGGAGGTGGTATCATGGTGTCAAAGTGCTTGGGCTTTGAAGCCAGACTTAAGTGTGTGTGACTCCTCCCTCCACCGCTCACTAGTGATGTGGCCCTGGTTATGTTACTCTTCGTGCCTCCAACTCCTCATCTACAAAGTGGGGACTGTATACTTTCCTCTCAGGGTTATTGGGAGCATTAAGAACGCATGTAAATCTCCTGGCATTAGTAGTAGTAGATGTTGGAAGCATTGGCACCATTACTCACCTGATGAAAGTTACTTGAATTACAGCCATAGTGCCTAGAAGTCAGTCAACATGGTAGTTTTTCAAACCCAAAGATTTGAAATGTTAACTCATGTTCCACATTACCAAAACAATCTGGCCAAATGCTTACACAGACCTGGACTGGGGTGGGGCCCGGGTGTAGGAGTCTTGGTGAAGATAACTGTCACATAGGAATAGTTCTGTACAATGAATTCACATTTGCTTTGCAGTAGTTGGTAAAGTGGTAAATGTCTTCGACAGGAGAGAATATAGTGGAGGCCAGGTTTTAGAGGATAAACAAGGATTTTGAAGTCAGCAAGACCAGGGTTCAATCTCCAGTGTGTCTTGACCTTACCCTGAAATGTGAACTTCGGTTGTGGGGAAGGGATGCAGAAATATTGACTTCCTATTGATAACCTCCTTGGTATGAGCAGCCCACATCAGCCCCTTTAGGATCGACATATTTAATAAATATGTCAACTGGCATCTTTGTCATTTTTACTTTAATGCAGCTCGTCAGGAGCTTAGCATTGAGGAGCCCTTGAATTTGAAGCTTACAGAGCAATTAAACTTCCTCCTGGGAGAATTCAGACCTGGAGATTGTCAGTGTACAGAGATAAGCAATTGTGTATTCATCTCCCTCTTACCAGAAAAATGGAATGCTCCAGAGTTCATCAAGGACTTACACTGTATTTCAATAAGCTGTGTGTACATTGCATTCTATGTAATGAATCTAGAAAACTACTCAGCTAATAAACTCAGTGAACCAGCCCATCTTCTATTAATTTCCTTTAATTAGCTATCATCAGGAGAGCACTGAATGTCTGCCTGAAGTGATTCCTACCCCCCTAATGGGAATGATCAGTAATGTTGAACCAACCTTGGCCTTGCTGATAAGCAAAATGCTGACATATCCATGCTGTCTTCTCCTGACAGTGCCCTGAGTCAGACGTGGCAGACAGCATTATTATCCTCATCAGATCCTGGATCTCAGAGAGACGAAGTGACTTGCCCAAGGTCACAGGGAGTTTCTGTGAATCTGCAAAGTCAGGTCATTAAAAGCATGGGCTCTGGACTCAGGTACATCTGTGTTCAAATCCCAGCTCCGAAGCTAGCTATGTGACTGACCGTAGTGGCCCTGGCCAGCACTCACTCTTACCCCCTTGCCCTCATCATTTGGAACACTGCCCAGCTTCTGACTGCCAGCAGCTGTATTTATATGGCCACTAGAGACTGCTTTGGCCTAGCCGCAGCCGTCTAGAAATGACAGGGAATTTAGGCTCATTGGGAACAGCCTTAACCAAGGCTGACTGGAGTTTGTGAAAAATACCCATCTCTCTCATCCCAGGAGTGTGATAATCCTGAGATGTGAGTACACTATCTCCCCAAGTTTCCCCAGCGGAGGTAGGTTCTGGTTATCTGCTGTGGCAGCTGGCTTGCTAATGAACGTTTCATTGGCTGCCTACTCTCATCATCTCATTTTCCCATTTCCTTACTGTTTTTTCTTGAGACCCCCCTTCTTACATAAATCCCTTGTACTTGAGTCCTTACCCCAGGGTCTGTTTGGGGATAACCTGAACTAAGTGACCTTTGAAAAGTCATTTAACTCTGCTCAGATCCTCAGTTTCCTAATCTGTAAAAGAAGGAATCTATATAGTACTCACCTCAAAGGTCTGTAGCAAAGTTTAAAGGACACATTGCAAATGAAGGGTTTTGTATGTTTCTGTTTCTAACAGCAAAATTTTAACATTAAAAAAAATGGGAAATAACCTAAATGTCTAACAAGAAGGAATGGGTAAATATATTAGGTTTATCTGTATGATAGAATGGACACGAACTTGGGCAAGCTCCAGGAGATAGTGAGGGACAGGGAGGCCTGGAGTGCTGCAGCCCATGGGGTCACAAAGGCTCAGACATGACTTAGTGACTGAAAAACAGCAGGATGATAGAATATCACATAATCAGTAAAAATTATTTTTGATGAATATCTGATGACACGGAGAACTGTACATGAAAACTACATATTACACATCTGGCAGGGGAGCTCAGTGGGGGGAGAGGTCTAAAACTTAATATAAAATTATGAAAAGCTGTTAAAATACAGTTAAAATACATGGAGTTATCTTTTGATGATGGTAAGTTATTTTCTTTACGCCTTTTCCTATTTTTAAAACATCAAATGTATGATGTTTTTAATCATGAAAAAGGAAACATTACTTATAGAAATTGATTAAGATTTCAACTATAAGATACAAAGGGTTTCCCTGGTGGCTCAGTGGTGAAGAATCCACCTGCAAATGCAGGAGACATGGGTTTGATCCCTGATCTGGGAAGATCCCACGTGCAGTGGAGCGGCTGGGCCCGAGTGCCACAACTATTGAGCCTGCACTCTAGAATCTGAGAGCCGCAACTACTGAAGCCCAAGTGTCCAGAAGTCTGTGCTCTGAAACAGGAGAAGCTACTACAATGAGAAGCCTGAGCCTGGCAACTATAAAGTAGCCCCTGCTAGTGCTCGGCACAGCTAGAGAAAAGCCCGTGCAGCTCCGAAGATCCAGCACAGCCAAAAATAAATAAATAAATGAAAAATTAAAAAAAAATAAATAAAGATACACTCAAAATGTATAGTAAACATGTTGTTTTTATTTTCCTTTTTCCTCAAATGCATTAATTATTAAAAGAAAATTCAGTTTTCATGCAATATCAGAGTCGACAAGCAAGAGCAGGGCTGTGCAAAGGCTTAAGGAGTGTCTGAAGCTGAGGTCCTTTGAGCCCAAGCTTCAGGTTACTGCCCCTCCGCCTGCCAAGTCTCTCCCTCCTTTGATCCTGCCCTGAGATGATCCTTCATAATTTTATTTCAGTCACTCTTCTGGCTACCATTAGTGGTGTGAATTCCAAGCTGGAGTATCAAGTTGAGGCAACTTCGTCAACAGGCCCAGCATCAATAGCACATTTGATGCAGCTTGACCCAGCTCTAGATTCATTTCTTCTGAAGACTCCTTGACCTACCTGTGCATGCCCCATGTTGATCATCCCTATACATCAAACTCTATCTACATCCAACTTCCCCCACCCTCCATTTACTTCCAGCATTGTAGGTAGAAATTATTCTTAAGAAGTAGAAAGACAGTCTTCCATCCATCTTTCCAGCCTTTCACTCAGCATATAACCACTGGATATGCAATGCTATGTGATCACTTGCTAGATTCTTGGAATAAAGAGTTGACTCAGGCACTGTCCCCCCAAACTTGCCAGTCATGGGATAGCAGAGACAAGGCACTCATGCCTCACTTGAGCCTCCTGTGCCCAGGTCTAGCAGGTGCTTGCGCTGCCTGCCTTGCATCTCCTCAACTCCTCCGATTTCAGCACAGTTATGGTGGACAGTTCCAGGCATTTGGAACTGGACTGGGGCTATGTCGGGAATCAGCCTTGCAGAGCAAGACAGCAAGTGAAGGGGAATTTATACCCAAGGAGGCAACCCTCAGCTGTCTCCCTGTCTTCTGGGTAGACAACTCTGGGGAGAGTTTTTGCTCCAGTTCCAAGAAAGTTTCTGGAGGGATTGAAGACCTTTCCCCTCAGTAATAAATAGCTCATTAACACACCCTTTACTGGGTTTTCTCCCTGTCCTGTGTCACTTTTGCCTCTCCCTTATCTCTGCTTCCAGGTATCACTTGGAGATTAAGCTGCTTGCCCTGAGTTTCTTGTTCCAGTCTATGCTTTTGAAAAAACCCAAACTAAGATACCATGGCATGCATTATGAATGGAAGGAAGGAAGGAAAGGAGGAATGGAGGGAAGACAAAAAAAAGAGAGAGAGAGAGAAAGAAAGTAAAGAGGGAAGGAAGATTGATGGTATTATAATGAGAGGAGAGAAGGGTGCTGGAGGTGGATGAATGACCCCTTCTTTGATGAAGGAAGGAGGTGGATGAACCATCACCTGCTTTGATGAAAGAAGACCCTGTCACCTCAGTATCCATTTGTGATGAAAGTCCATAGCTTCCTATGTGTGTTCCACCCTGTTGGCTTGACTCATTATCTTGGAAATACTGAGCCTAAGAGTAATGTGGATGTGACTAATAATAATAGTTACCCTACAAGGAAGACTTCCATTTGCTAGGGACTGTATTTATATCATGTCACTTAATTTTCACAAACTCCTTGTGGCTTAGGCACTAATTAATCCCATTTTATAAGTGAGGAACCTGTGGTTCATAGAGGTGGTTCAAGGTCATACAGTGGCAGAGCTAGGTCTCAGCGGGGTCAGTCAGATACCAGAGTCCATTGTCCTGTGTGCCCCTCTCTTCATGAGTCTATTACAACATCCAGTAAGGGTCCCACTTCTCCAGTCGTTTGGCAAGCAATTTATAATGCATGCTCTTGAAATCTGGGTGTGCTTCCTCAGGGTCTATGGTGGCCCTAGCAGGGCTGTGCAGTGAAGTGCAGGAAATAAAGCACAAGTCCATTTGTTACTCACCATTAACCAACACTTAAGATAAAACATTGCTTTATTTATTCTCTCTGGCAGCTCAAACATGCTCCATGGTATCTATTACACGGTGATGTTAATTAGGTCCGCAGCACTGCACCTTCTGTAGGCAAGGTTTGCCATGTCGCCCGCTGGTCTCATCTCTCCGGAAGCCTCTGGTTCAACACCAGGTCTGAGGGACAGAAAGAATCTTTGGGAGGCCCATCACCACCAGTGTTGCTGAGCCAAGTGTGGATCTTTACTACCCATGCATCTTGCCCAAGCATTGTTCTAGAAACCTGACATGATCTTCAAGGTTGGCATGAGATTCTCTTTCAAGGGTGGGCAGCTGGGTTGGAGGGGTCCTAGAACTCCCCAGCTGGCAGAATTGTAGGAGCCTTTAGTGATCACCTACTACAACAGGCTCATTTTATAGATGTGCAGGCTGAGGTTGGGAGAGGGAGACTGCCTTTTCTAATGTTGCATGAGTGCTAGTAGACTGGGATTTGACTCTGAATATTTTTGCTTCCAGTTCAGGCTCTTTCTAATGGATCATTTTGAGGTCCCATCTCTTGCTCTCACCCCCTCCCCTTGTGTGGCTGTAGAATGGATGCAAGTGGAGAATGTTGGTTCCTTTTCCCCACTGGGTCCATTTCCCCTGAAGTTCCTTAAGTAATCTCATGGATTAAGCAGAACACTCATTCTTAATTCCATTCTGCAGGGGAGAGTGAGGTTCAGAGGGAAGATGACCGCAGCTGAATCAGGCTTAAATCCAGGCTTCTGACTTGGTACTTTTTCTAATAACCACATGGCCTCCTTGAGGATGAAAGAATGAATGAATGGATTCTAAACATGCTAAAGAATGAATTCAGGCATGCACAAGGAACAAGGTTTAACATTTGAAAATCCCCATCCCGCGTATTTCCATTTTAGCAAAGCCAAAGTTTCAGGGCTCACGTAGCTGCTCTGCTCTGTGTTTATTCACAGCGCTCTCCGCTTCCAAACACTGCCCAGGACTCAGCCTGGTTTACAGCAGGCCCTGAGCAAGTGCCTCTGAAATTGAACAGAAGAGAACACTCTGGAATCATGGCTCTGAGCCATTCATTTCTCTAGGAGCAGCTTGAAGGGGTATTGGGGTGTTAAGGAGAGCAGTCTCTCCATTCCCAACACCACGCCACAGCTGTGTTTCCAACCTTCGGTCGAGGCTGGCCTGAAGAAGGAGAAAGAGAAAACCAAGTGGGAGCACAAAGAAGGCCAGCATACAGGAAAGAGCTGTCAATGCGAGGCCATCTGCTGACTGTGTGAGGGAAAGGGGTTCTTGGCGCGCTTCCTACCCTAAGGGGCTGATCTGGCTGGAATCCCTTCCCTGGGAATGGGAAGGAGGAGAGGTGACCTTGACATCCTTTGGGCACAGTCTCAGGGAGGCTGGGCAAAGGGGATGACCCATTAATATGGATGAAATGTCAAGAGATTAGATAGAATTTCAAACAGAAACTTAACCAAGGTCTCAGACTGGGAGGTGACAGAAAAATGTGTGTAGAATTGACAATGATCTGTAATTGAATACTCAGTAATGCACACACACACACACACATTTACAACTACACAAACATGCATTTTCACACCCAGATATAGAGATTACTCATAAAAGTCTACCAATGCAAGTATACCAGTACACACACATTTTACATCCATCACAGTCCCTTCTTTTCCATCTCTCTCAGCCTCTCCCCATCCCTCCCCTTTCTTTTTCTCCCTGTCATGAATACTCTTAGGTTTAATGTATGACAGCTTTCTATATGGACCTGTAAGCCAAGTTTGCTCCACTTTGCCCAGAAGTTTAAGGGCTACCCTTATTTATGAACTTCTGGAAGAAGGGAGAGATGGAGAGCGGCATTAGCTTCACAGAAACATTCTGTTCAGAGCAGGCGTCTCATCTCCATGCTCATCATTGTCATCCTCATCAGCAACAGCAGCAGTAGCAGCAGCAGCGATACCTGCCAATTCTCAGTGAGTATTTACTCTCTGCTGGGCCTTGTCCTGGGACCTGAGCAATGAGTGAGTCAGTTTTTCCGTCTCTAATCATCTCACCCCAATAAAAAAGAAAAATAGAGTGGGGAGGACAGAGGTGATACACAGAAATGAAATGCCAAAGCCACTGACAAGGGCCCAGTGAAAGGTTCAGACAATGGTTCTCAAGAAGCTCAGTAGATGAGTTACCCCTGAGGACTGGGAGGTGAGGGAAGACGTCCTCGAGGAGGGGTCTTGAAAGACAGGTAAAAATCAAGTCAGCAGAAAGGAATGAGAAGTGCTTGGCAAACACAGATGTTTAATAAGTTTTGTTGGATGAATTAATGACAAGACAATCTATGTCAAAGGCAAGGAATGGACCAAGTAGGGGACATTTATGAGGTCTCAGAAGGAGAGAGAAAAACACTGGGAAAGACTTATCTAAATACTATACTTTCCCAATCATTCTATCTCTGGATCCTCACAATACTCTTGAGAGTGGGTTGGTCGGGGATTATGTACCTGTTTCAAGGAGTAAGAACCAGAAACCAGCTGAAGCTCTGGGATAACTCCAGACAGGGAAAGAGGCTTAAAAAAAAAATCTCACCCATCCAGGCAGTATCAGAGCTGGAAGCAGAACACTCCATCCCAGTGGCTACAGTTTATAATCCTTCTCCCTTTATGATTTGAATTCTGGGGGCAGGAAGTGGTTTGGGTGAAGGAAGAGGAAATCTGCTTTTTAATGCAAGCGTAGGGCAAGGGGTGGGTTAATAGAGGCCTTCTCTGCGACTTCACTTTCACTTTTCACTTTCATGCATTGGAGAAGGAAATGGCAACCCACTCCAGTGTTCTTGCTTGGAGAATCCCAGGGACAGAGGAGCCTGGTGGGCTGCTGTCTATGGGGTCGCACAGAGTCGGACACGACTGAAGCGACTTAGCAGCAGCAGCAGTAGCTGCATCGCTCTATCCTGATCTGGAAAAATCTATCTCTTGTCCTTAGAACTCTGAGGGTAGCACCAGCTCTGCCTGTTAGAACTCTGAGGGGAGCACCGGCTCTGCCTGTAAGACAGTCATTTCCCAGCAGTCATTTCAAAGGCAGAGACTCAGGCGTGGCGGACGTGTGGGCACCGACATCCGGCTGGCAGAGAAAATGCCTAGAGCCAGGCTCAGGGGAATGAGGCAAAATGAGGTCGTGCACAGGAACAAAGATGAAGCAGCGAGCTCCCTGGGGCAGAGGCTTTTTATAACCAGCATTAAATATGTATCATTTTGTCAGTCTCAGGACTGAACATATAAAGACAGAGGGGAAAGTGGAAGGAACACAGCACTGGAACCTGGTGACAGCCGGGCTCTTCCACTTAGGAGCCAGGTGACTTCAGACAGGCTACTTAGACTCTCCAAGCTTCTCTTTCTTTCTCAGGGAACAACATCTGCTTCATAGGGCTGTTGTGAGGATATAGGAGATCATATAAGACAAAGCAACCCGGAGCGCAGGAGCCTGGAGCTGAGTAGGCACTTGGCCAGGGCAGAACAGCAGCAGCAGCAGCCCTCGTAGCAGTAGCCACAGCAGCGGCAATAATAGTTGTTTTTATTGTTACAGGAAAAATGATCAAATTGCCTTGGGCTCTAGAAATAAATTTGGCCTTCAAAAAAAGACTGGAGATGAAGTAAATCTATCTCGTCCATTGAGACAGATTTTGAGAGTGGGGCCTTGAAGACCATCCAGGACTTTGCCTTTCACACGGAGCTGGAATTTAGTTCTGTAGGTAAAGGGAGCCACGGATGAAATCTGAGCAGTGGAATGTCTCAGAGAGGTCAGTACTTTGGGAAGACAGATCTGTAATTAGGATCCAGTTATTAAAATAAGTTCAGAATGAGATTTTCAATTCAAGATTTATTCATTCTTTCATTCTGCTATATTAACTGAGTGCCTCTGGCATGTCTGCAGCTGTGTTAGGTGATATGAGAGGAATGGAGATGAATAAAACCTAGTCTCTGCTCTCAGAAATTAGACGATAATGAAGGAGGTGACTATTATCTCAGTGAAGTAATTGATAAATAGATAAATCAACAAAGAGCTGGGAGACACAAGAAGAGGAAGCAATTCATTACAGTTCTGTGATTGGGGAAGATGTCATGCAGGTGGGATAAGTCTTGAATGATGGGAAGGATTTACTTTAGTTAAGAAGAGTGGAGGAACTTCCCTGGTGGTCTGAGACTCAACACTCCCAATGCAGGGCGCCCAGGTTCGATTCCTGGTTGGAGAACTAGATCCCACGTGCTGTAACTAAAGATCCTGCGTGCTGCAACAAAGACGTGGTGCAGCTAGACAGATATGAGAGGCACCAAGAAGGCAGAACCAGCAGGATGTGCAGCTAGACAGATATGAGAGGCACCAAGCAGGCAGAACCAGCAGGATGTGGCACCTGGCCGGCAGGGAGGTGAGAAAGACACAGAAGTGGGATGATATCCAATCTCTTGGCTTGGATAATTGTTTGGAAAGAGTTGCCATAAACTTGGGGTTATGTTTCATAGAGATTATAGATGCTTATTTTGAGAGAGCGAGAATTGATTAGCAAGAGAGTATCAGAAGGTGGGGAGGTCAACGAGGGACTGTTCCAGCAACCCAGGCAGGATAGGGTTGTGGGAGTAAAGAGGAGGAAAAGTATGGAAAAGGGAGAGGAAGGAAAATGGATGACAATCCTGCCAATAAGTATCATTTCCCATATTAAAGACAAGGTAAGTAAACTCTGCTTTAAATGATTCACAAGACAAAAGTAGCAAGAAGTGAGGTTGACAGGAAAAATTCAGGACTATCTGGCTCCTAAGTCACTCCATCATACTGCTGGAAGGCAGATGCATCATGCAGGTGGAAGCAATGAGCCTTGATGACCGATTGGCTTTGTACGGGGAAGAAGGGAAGGGAGTTAAGACAATGGCAAAGTTTCCAGGCAGGAAAATAGAACACTAACCAAGACAGCTGGTGCTGAGGTGAGAAGCAGATCTGGCTTCAAGACTGAGATGGGGGCCAAAAATAAACTTGAGGTCTTGGGAGGAAAGTGAATTTTAAACATGAAAGAATTAAAACAAGTGTCATAGAAATGACTTCATGAATTGGTCAGGCTTAGTGCTGAGGTTTGGGGTTGAGCAGAGAGGCAGTGGGACGTGGCTGAGCTGAGTGTGTACCCAATTCCTGTACGAATTACTTATGAGCTGTGGACTATGGGCAAGGGCCTTAATTACACGAATACCAGTTTCTTCTTTCTGCAAAATGGGGAAAAATAAGCCCTGTCTAGCATGCACGCTGAGTTTGATGAGAGCAGGTAGAGTTAATAGAGGTGAGTGTGCTTCAGGGAAGTCCCGAGTTTTAGCTGGCAGAGTGTATTGGTATGATAACTTCACAGGGAACACCCTGGAGACGCTGTGAAAGAAAGTGAGAGTGAAAGTTGCTCAGTCCTGTCCAACTCTTTGCAACCCCACGGACTATAGTCGACGGAATTCTCCAGGACAGAATACTGGAGCGGTTAGCCTTTTCCTTCTCCAGGGGATCTTCCCAACCCAGGGATTGAACTCAGGTCTCCCACATTGCAGGCGGATTGTTTACCAGCTGAGCCACAAGGGAAGACCAAGTATACTGGAGTGGGTAGCCTATCCCTTCTCCAGGGGATCTTCCCAACCCAGGAATCAAATCAGGGTCTCCTGTGTTGCAGGTGGATTCTTTACCAACTGAGCTAACAGGGACACTGTACACCAATCAAAAATAGCATAGAAAGAGGTTCTTATAAATCCTGCTAAGATTTGTTAGTTATTTTAATAAAACATGGTATCTTACAGAACATATACCCCCCACCCCCACCCCTTGCTTTTTAGTCTTGTTGGTTCTGTCTCAAGTCAGTCTGGGAGAACATTGCGTCCAGCCCTGTTTTCCTACTTGTTCTGAGCTCAAACTTACAAATACACTGATCCCTCAGTGTAGCTGTTTTTCTTCCAAGTACTTTTCTCATTCCTGTCTTCAGGGAGGGTTTGTACTTCTGTCTGTACCTCATTTGGAAGTAAAAAAAGCTTTGGCTTCAAGGAAAGGGTTTCTGATCCTAGCAAGTTAAAGGTGGTGGGTTGGGGACAGAGTTCTACTTTATGTCAAGTATTTTATAGGTGTTACTGTAGTTTGAAGACAGGTTTCTTGAAGTATAATTGATATACAAAGACCTATATATATTTAATGTTTACCATTTGACAAGTTTGGACATAGGTCAGAAGCTTGTGAGCCCATCATCACAGTCAAGGTAACAAACATATCCATCACCTCCAAACATTTCATGTGCCTCTTTTTGGGTCTTTTGTTTGTTTTGTTGTTGTTGTTATAAGAAAACTTAACATGAGATCACCCTTATGGCAGAAAGTGAAGAGGAACAAAAGAGCCTCTGGTGAAAGTGAAAGAGGAGACTGGAAAAACTGGCTTAAAACGCAACATTCAAAAAATGGGCATCATGGCATCTGGTCCTATTGCTTCACAGCAAATAGACGGGGAAACAACGGAAACAGTGAGAAATTTTATTTCCTTGGCCTCCAAAATCACTGCAGGTGGAGACTGCAGCCATGAAATTAAAAGACACTTGCTCCTTGGAAGAAAAGCTATGACCAACCTAGACAGCATATTAAAAAGTAGAGACGTTATTTGCTGATAAACGTCCATCTAATCAAAGCTATGGTTTTTCCAGTGGTCATGTATGGATGTGAAAGTTGGACCATAAAGAAAGCTGAGTGCTGAAGAATTGATGCTTTTGAACTGTGGTGTTGGAGAAGACTCTTAAGAGTCCCTTGGACTGCAAGGCGATCAAACCAGTCAATCCCAAAGGAAATCCTGAATATTCTTTGGAAGGACTGATGCTGAAGCTCCAATACTTTGGCCACCTGATGCGAAGAGCTGACTCATTAGAAAAGACCCCGATGCTGGGAAAGATTGAGGGCAGGAGGAGAAGGGGATGGCAGAGAATGAGATGGTTGGATGGCATCACCGACTTGATGGACGTGAGTTTGTGCAGGCTCCAGGAGTTGGTGATGGACAGGGAAGCCTGGCGTGCTGCAGTACATGGAGTCGCAGAGTCGGACATGACTGAACGACTGAACTGAACTGAACTGAACTGAACATGAGATCTACCCTCCTAACAAATTAACTACCTCCTACAATATTAACTTCCCTGGTGGCTCAGATGGTAAAGCGTCTGCCTACAATGCAGGAGACCCAGGTTCTATCCCTGGGTCGGGAAGATCCTCTGGAGAAGGAAATGGCAACCCACTCCAGCATTCTTGCCTGGAAAATCCCATGGACAAAGTAGCCTGGGAGGCTACAGTCCATGGGGTCACAAAGAGTCAGACACAACTGAGCAACTTCACTTTCACAATATTAACTAGAGGTGTTGTGTTGTACATAGGTGTTATTATATTTAATCCTCCCAATAACTGGGATGTAGGTATTATGATTTCTCTTTTACAAATGTGGATCCTGGAACTTAAAGAGGTTAAATTATTTGCCCAAAGCCATTCAGCTGGATAACGGAAGAACTAGGATTCACATTTCAGTCTGACTTTTTCAACCAAGGCTGTCCATATTATGTTATAATACCTCCCCTATTCTGTCTACCTTGGTGCCCCATTGGCTGAGCTGAGCCATGAGGGAAAGAATCTCTAATCTCAGTGCCCTTAAATGGCTCAGGAGGTAGGACTCAGAGAAAATTTCTGGACAATGATTGAGGACACAGTGGGCTCAGCTTACACACTCCAGAGGAAGAGGGTGATACAAAACTTGAACTAGATTATCTGCCTGGGGTCAGTAACCCAGAGGGTGCCTGGAAGGGCCTTGTACCTTGCTGGGCTTCAAGGAATTCTGGAAGACCTAGAAGCTTCTGCATGTGAAGTGATAAATGACACCCTACCCTGTTGGAGTGCCCAGCAGGGACTCACACAGGTGTGTGGGAAGGAGAGATGGGAGGAACGCAGGGTTCTAGCAGTAGGTGCTAAAAATTTCATGAAATCCGCACACATACACCCAGCCTGGAAACTTCCATGCTCCATTCCTCTCTCCCATCCCCTCCTACCTCTCAGTGAGGCCATGATTTACTTGTTAATCTGGTTTCACCTGTTTTCCTGTTTTGATCTGATTTTACCTGTAAACTAACAGAGAAGGTCCTGTGCAGAGTAGTAGGAAGAGAACTGGGATTGAATCCAGGTTCTCACTAGCTATATGAATTTTAAAGAAAGTATTTTACTTTTAGGGGTTCTTAATTTTCTCACCTGGGAAGCAAGAAAGTGATACCTGTAGGGGCTGCTGGGAGTATCCAATGAGGCAATCTATGCAAAAGCATCTGGCACAATGCTTGGCACACAGTAAATGTTCAATAAATATCTGGTGGGTGTATGAACTGATGCTCCACAAATGTTAATCACTCCAGACTTCCAAGCTTGGCACTGCACTTACTACTTAGAAAAATGAGGAGTTGGGTCCTCTTAGGCAGGTCTCCAGTGTGTCATTGAATTACATTAAAGCACACAAACTCATCCTGTACTTTCCCCACCCCATTCAGGGGCAATGGGGAAAGCTCCCAGCTGAAAGCTCCCTGCTATTGCTGCTGCTGTAAAGCAAATATCACCAGAGGCAGGTGACTCAGCCTCTGCTCTGGACCTCAGCACAAAGAATCTGGGTGGCCTCTGGCTTGTCTGCCACAGCTTCTGAAGGTAAACAGACTGACCTCTGGGCCTGTGAACTAATACAGAGCAAGCCTGGCACTGTTTATGGAGATTTGTATGAAAGTCAGGCAGAGGCCCAGGGTGTCTCTCCACTCTCCTCCCTTCCTCGCTGCATTGTTGTCTCATTCTCCTCAGTACACTAATTTTGTAGCTGGTTCTACCCACTGTGGATCTAGCCTGAGAAGGAAGTGGGCAGACAAGAGAGGTTAGAGCGCCCCCTGCTGGGGCTGAGTGAGCTGGTAGCTTCTGGGTGGTTCACTGTCTTTCTGTGTTGGTGCTGTCCTCAACCTCAGTGCTGAAACTCTTCCCCTCTTAACTTGGGACCTTAGGTATAACCTGGTCCAAGAAAGCTACGGAGTTGCTGAGCAGGCTAAGGCCACAAAGAGGTTCCCTGGCAACCTCTGGTCCCTTAGACTCAGCCTCCCTGCTCTACTTCTGTGGAGAAGCAGACACCCATTTTGCAAACATGTCCTACAGTCTTATAGTCATGTATTTTTCCCTCCTAAGGATTGCTAACTGTTAGCAGGGTCCATATTCTGTAATTTAGAGACATGTACTATCACTTGTTTAGTGTTAAGTGATACTTATTATACTGTAAACCCCATTGTTTGACATTAGGAATGTAACCCCCATCTTATGTCATTTCTCTCCACAGTTATAGAGTAGGAAGTAATGCCGCTGCTAATTCAGCATGCCTTAGAGGAAGAAAATCCCTGTCGTTCCTCCAAGACAGATGTTCATTCAGATTCTGCTTGCATGCCTCTAGTGATGGGGAACTCTGTGTCTCTCAGGGACCTCATCCAGTGGTTGACAACTCTATTCACTAGAAGGTTTTCCTCACTTTTGAGCTGAAATTTGTCTTACTGAGACTACTTCCCTGGATTTGGTTCTTACCCTTTGGCAACACAGAACAAGTTTGCTTTTTTTCTGACAAAAAGAATATCCAAGATACTTTTTCAACTTTTTAGATATTGTGGTCTTGCTTTCCTTAACCTCCTCCCTCTCATTTTTCATCTCATGGATAAACAGCTCCTGTTTCCTTATCCATTTCCAATGGGAAGTGATTTGCAGATACCGAAGGCAATGGCAGCCCACTCCAGTACTCTAGCCTGGAAAATCCCATGGACAGAGGAGCCTGGTAGGCTGCAGTCCATGGGGTCGCTAAGAGTCGGGCACAACTGAGCGACTTCACTTTCACTTTTCACTTTCATGCATTGGAGAAGGAAATGGCAACCCACTCTAGTGTTCTTGCCTGGAGAATCCCAGGGATGGCGGAGCCTGGTGGGCTTCCGTCTATGGGGTCACACAGAGTCGAACACGACTGAAGCGACTTAGCAGTGTCATCCTGGTCACATCCAACTCACAGCTATCACTTATTGAATGACCCATGTGCTGTGCTGAAGTGTCTCATGTGCTGTGCTGGGCTTAGTTGCTCAGTCGTGTCTTACTTTTTGCAACCATGGACTGTAGCCTGCCAGGCTCCTTTGTCCATGGGGATTCTCCAGGCAAGAATACTGGAGTGGGTTGCCATGCCCTGCTCCAGGGGATCTTCCCAACCCAGGAATTGAATTGGGGTCGCCTGCATTTCAGGCAGATTCTTTACCAACTGAGCTACCAGGGAAGCCCCAATATCCCCCATAAAATCCCATTAAACCCACATACCTACTGTAATGAGGTAGACATTACTATCACCATGTTATAGGAATTAAGATTCAGAGAGGTTAAATAACTTACCCAAGATCACACAGATATTAAGAGACAGAATAAAGGTTTGAATGCAGAATTAGAATCCAGAGTCATCTGACTCCAAAATTTTCTTTTAAACCAGTAGCATGCCTGAGCTTTTAAGACCTATGGTCCAATTAATCAATGCAGCTTTTCAGAAGTGCAGTTATATTTTCATAAATGAACATATCCTATTGATAAAAAGTTGATGAAAATAGCTAACTTTTTATGTCAATGAAGATTTGGTAAAATGGGTATCAGATCAGTTTACTTCCAGTAAAATGTAAATTGGAAAAGTACATGTGTGAGTGTATGCTCAGTCGCTTCAGTCGTGTCTGACTCTGTGTGACCCTATGGACTGTAGCACCCCCCACCCCCCACCCCCAGGCTCCTCTGTCCATGGGGATTCTCCAGCCAAGAATTCTGGGGTAGTTTGCTATGCCCTCCTCCAGGGGATCTTCCTGACCCAGGGATCAAACTTGTGTCTCTTATGTCTCTTACATTGGCAGGTGGGTTCTTTACTACTAGCACCACCTGGGAAGCTATGCCATAATTTAATATGCAGTATACATCTATAAAATGAACTACCTAAACACCAAAAAAAGTGGGGTCTAAATATGGTCACCTTATGAAAGCAATCTGGGCAGGGGAAAATAGATCTGGTCTATTATCTCTGATTTTATGCAATCTGCCTCTCCTTATGCCATCTCAAGAGATGCTCTTGTTTCTGAAAGGCCTGCCACAGTGTTGATTTGCATTGAGCTGGCTGCAAATAAACTCCCCAGGATTCTGCCACAGGAACGGCTGGAAAGTCAAGCCTTGACTGTCCTTCCTTACCTTGATGACAGAGTCCCTGACAGCAAAGTGAGGGTTACATCAAATTGGGTCGACTTGCTGGTTCTTGAGGGAGGGAGAGACCTAGAGGGAAAGGTGCCAAGAATGCTCAGAGGAACAGAGGAGCTGCAGGAAGCACTTTATTTGTGTTCCTCTGGGCAACAAGAACCCAGGGGAGAACTGTATATACAACACAACATTTGTAGCCAACTAACATATTTTTTTTTTAATCGTTTCTGAAAAGCAATAAGCAAAGGGAGAAAAAGCTTTGCTCTCAATTTTTAACATACTTTGAAAATCTCCAATCCAAAGCAAAAGAATGCTAAACTGAAGCTTTGTGCTAAAGGCCCTATCTCCCCAGAGCCTCCCTTCCTCTCCCTATCTTCTAATCCTCATTTCCGGAAGGTCATTTTAATTAGCAGCCTGTCATGGTGACTCAGCCTGCTGCTTCACAGACAGGAAGTGAGCCAACTCCCCTGGACCCATTCATCATGCAAAGGTACTTTACTCTGTAGAAGAATGCACAGGGCAAGTGAGCTTGCCCTGCCTTGGGAATTGCCATGGTTGTTGTTTTACTTTATCAACCCCACCTGCCTCGGAGTGCATTCTTTTGTCTTTTGCATCTTCTGTACCTGACAGTCAGCCTCCTCCCCTCTATGGCATATTTTTCATATCCTCTTCTTCAGTGGTCAGTTTTGATCTCAGATCCTAAGATCTAGCGATCTTAACCATGAGAGAGACCTTCTGGAATGTGCAGCTAATACTTTTTGTTTTAGGAGCTAAGGTTTCAATGAAACTACCCAGGCCATTGGGACATAGCTCTCAGGGTAGTTCTCTGGAGTTGCATGCTAGGGTTTAGGGGAGTCAGGGAGCATGCAGCTCATAGATAAAGTGACTGTATGTCTAAGACCACTGTGAGCTCAAAAATTCTGACCCATTGTTACCAAAGGTGCATTTGTCTTTTGTTTTGTATGCGTTGATGGTATTGTTTTGGGCCAGCAAATATGGACACTGCATTTCTAAAACAGTAAACAACGTGGCCTAGTCTAAAAGGTATCTATAGTAACTGCACAACTTAGAACAGTCAAGGGGCTGGAAAGCACTGACTAGAGAAGAGATATGGGGGTTTTCTCTTCCTGTGAGGGTCTCTGTGTTGTGGAAATTAGCATCTGTACTCATCTGGTCTGAGTCTCCTATTTTGTTCCTGAGCCTTAAGCTGAAGGCTCACAATTGATTTTCAAATGGTAAAAAGGAAAATCGATGATGAAATTTCTCATTTTTTTCCCCCTTCCCTTTCACTAGCTTATACATGTTCTCACAGTCATTCTTGGAAACTAGAAAAGGGTGATTAATTTCATGGCCCAGCAGAAAATGCATTCTCTTGCCACCACAAGACCTCCCTGGATTCCACATCCTTAAAAAGAGATTGAAGGGTCTTTATGGTTCACTGAGCTCTTCTTGTCCCCTTTGCCGTTGGGGTGGTTGCTGGCCGGGCCCCGCAGGAGTGAGTGCTTGTAGGAAGGGGGTTTTCCTTTCCTGCAAAGGGGGAGATAACAGAAAGAGAGAAGAAAGAAGCACATATACATGCTGCATTGGAATCATCTGTGTGTATGTCTGTCTCCCCCACTGGACTGTGAGCCATGAGTCTGCCACTGGACTAGGAGCAGTGGCCTTGACTGCCTCATCTAGACATCTCAGCAACCCAGCCCAAGGCATGACTGAATGAATGACTCTTGGATGAATGGATGGGTTGTATCATTCTGGTTCTGGAGAAAAGCTAACTGCCCTATGGTTATAATACTTCCACATTTCTACCTTGATTCTAACTCATTCTATCCGTTTCACGGCGGGCTGCGGATGAACACATAGACGAGCTGTAGGTTGGCAGATCCAGGGGCTTCATTCCCTTCATAACCATCATGGGCTCCAGAGTCCCTTTGTATTTCTCAGCATAACCTAATTATGGCATTTCATGGTGGGTCTGACTCCCCTACAAGCTTGGGGGCTCTCCAAAGGCAGAGATGTGTCTGCTTTACCTCCGTATCTCAGTGCTCAGCACCCAATGCAATACCCTTAACATTCTCTTCAACAGTTGTTTACTTTCTGTTCTGCTCCTGGTGGGCAGGAACCAAGTTTTATCTATGTTTGCATTTTTCTTCATATGGGGCCTTATTTATTACATTTTGAGTAATAAATTGATGTGCCATTCATTCAAGCATTGGACTACAATTTATATGCAGTGGAAAGACTGGCCAATCCAGAAAGAACTGAACTGAATTCTCAGGCCGGCTATAGGTGAGAGGTACGACCTTGAGCAAGTTACTTGAATTCTCTGAGCTTCATTTACAAAATGAGGACAAAATATTCCAGTTTCAGGGTGATGTGACGTTAAATGAGACACTACAAATAAACACACCCAGTGTCTTCCTTTGCCTACTGTAACTTACAAAGGCATGCTGCCATGTGCTAGGTGTGGTCCAAGGGACTCTGGAGGTGACAGAGGTGAATCCGACATTGATGCTGTCCTCAGGCTGCTTACAGTTTAGTAGAGGTCATAGTTGTGTGAAATAACGACACAAAATAATAAACAATAAAGAACTACAACTCCTGGCAGAAAATGGTAATGCCACAAATATGGGAATCTCTTGGGCTGTTAGATTTAGGATTCAATAATTGACTTCTTATAACCCATGCTGCTCTGATTCTGGAGTATCATTTCCTTCATTGCTGATGAGTCATGAATAGGGTAAAGACAAGACCAGGTGGCAGCACACAAAAGGGACACCTCGCCCTCATGTAGCGCCTCAACCAGGAAGCCTCACAGACTGATTCCACGCTCATGACAGACCTTGCTAACACAGGAAGATCATCTAGCGTGGCTGAGACACATCTAAGTCTTAGTACCCATCAACAGGCTGGAACACACACTTGGAATGTCATTTACAGGCGATGTGATCTTGAAGAAGTCCTTTCTCTTCTCTGGCCCCCATTTCTTCTTTTGTAAAATAGTAGCACCCATGTCCTTCCTGCATTCTAGGCTCTGGTGAATGAGGGCTGGGGAAGAGCTTTGCCCATTACAAGGTGCCATTCACGTGTCACTGAGAGTGTGGGTCTTTACTCCCAAAGGAAGCATGGGAAACAAGATGGATTTGTTTCTTTGGTTGTGAAAGAGGGTGTGCAAGCCCAAGTATGATCACAGGTGGGGTGGTCCCAGGTAGATGGCGTGCATGGGGAGAAGGGTGTGTGATAGCCAGGAAGGAGTGTGGACATGCAAAATGACTGTGGGGTCCTTACAGAGGCAAAAAACATTCACAGCTCCAGATGGGGGCACAGAGAGAGGCATTAGCAGGCAAACCTCTCACCTATGGGCCCCGCAGAGCTACTCTTCTTCCTACAGGGCCCTCTTCCACCTATCTAGACTCCCTCCTTTGGAAAGCTGACTCCCCAGAAAATAAGCTGCTCCCCTCCCCTGGTTCCCACAGCACTTTGGGCCTCGTCTCTCAGCATGCCATTTTCTGGGGAGTTATTTGCCCAGCTGTTTTTCTCATAAGACTTTTAGTTTGATGTATCTGATTTTTCTCCATAATTCCTGAGTAGTATGAAGTATTGCTTGAGGATTGTTTGATGAGTTAAATGAACTGTTAGTTCCATCTTTACCACCTCTACTGTCCTCAATATCCAGGCCTGTCATTACCTTAGAATGTGCCTTTTCAGCTTCTGCTTCCTGTCTTCTCCGCCCTTTCCGCCAACCTGGAATGCCCCCCTCTCCTCCATTGCATCCACTTGAATTCTACATGTCCTTGGAAACCAAGTTTAAGCCCCACTTCCTGCATGAAGACTTCCTTGGACACTCCTGATGACTGCCAAATGTTTGCCAGTAGATGTGGGAGAGTAATTTCTGGTGGGGTCTCACTTTTCTATAACATGAAAGTGTTGAAGTGGACGATTCTTAGGGGGTGCTTCAGTTCTACCATTTCCTAACTCATACAATCAGAGCTTATGTAGGACTTACCCTCAAGTAGGCCTCGAATGTGCACTGAGGATACAGGAGTGATAAAATAGTTCCTTAAGGAGCAATCCATCTAGTGGTGGAGTCAGACACACAAAGATGCCGTGACAATATGCTAGGGGAGGTACCATGCACACATGTGTGCAAAATGCGATTAGGGGTTCAGCAGAGAGAAGGAGCTCCATCTCCAGTGGAGAACAAGGACCAAGAAACAGAGGTGCGATATCCAGACTGGGCTTTGAAAGATAAGCTGGCAGTCTCCATCTAGAGACAGACAGGGAGAACATTCCAGGAAGAGGGAAAAGGATGAACATGGAGCAATGACTTACTTACTCGGGGTATAAAGTGGTAGAAAGCAGGTAGGGGGAGACTGTGCTCACGGGGAAAGGTGTGTGCTAGGAAGCTGCACATGCAGTTTTCAATGAAGGCCAGGGCTTTGACCAGCAAGAGGAGGAACTGAAATGTTACTGAAGGTAATGGGGAACCATGGAGGTTTTTGAAAGAGGGCACGAGGTGCTAGGTAGCTGAGCACTTTTGTACGTTGCTTGGTATTGTTTGTGATCTTTGCATGTGGACATGCCTTCTCCTCTGTGAATCTGGGCTCCTGATGGGCAAACATTATCTATGTTCCCCCAGCATCACGTTCAGGGCCTGCCACTTTAGTGGGCTCCAGGGAGATGCAGAGCTGATGATTCCCACCCCTCCCCTACACACAGGGACGCATCCAAACCCCACCGTGGAGGCAGCCCTTCACTGTCACTGAGCCCGAGCCCACCTCACACTCAGGGGCCTGCCCATGCTCTGTGCTCAGCTTCATCTCCCCACAGAGGCTCACCTGCCTTGTCTAATTTGTATCCACCTTGATGGGACATTTTGTGTCCCTGTGGTTGAGATAAGCGTGGGTCAGCTCTGGTCATCGCTGCCATGTCCCTGAGCCTGCACTCTCAGGCCCACAGCTTGTCCCTCTCCCCTTCAGGGACCTCCCCAGGGACGCTGACAGGCTCCTACCAGCACATGGGTGGAAACTGACACAGTATAATTATCCATTGAGATGAGAGAAAACAAAGATTAATTCTGAGTCAAAACATGTAATTTGCCTTTGAAACTAGAACTGCTCTTTCATGTATGTTATTCAATGCTTGGGTGGGAAATAATACAAAAATGGGGACGTAGTCAAGTCCCAAATCAGAGCTGTGTATCCTCCTGAGATTTGTGTTTTCAAGAGTTGCTGACAAATTGAGAACTAGGTGATATTCAAAGTTTGATGAGGGAGATATGTGGGGATTCGAGAGGGTGTTTATTCTATTCTTCTTAGGTGAAGGGTGGGTGCCTTTACTGTGAGTCCTCAAGGCTGTGAACTCTGAGGAAGGAGTCCTTCAGCTCTTCTCTAATGAGGGTTCCAAAGCTCAGCGCAGGGCCCTGAACTCCCCTGTAACCTTTAGGCCCAGTTTCAGGGTCCTGCCTCCCCCATCTTGAAGAACTCTTCACTAACTGATGCTCAGAGCATGAGGCTGGGGATTGGGATGGGGGGCCCTGGCTACCTAGCCCTGCCTGTGGCCAGTCCTGTCCATTCCTGGGGCCTTGGACGCCGTATCTGCACAATGGTGATTGTTACCCTGCGGATGTCAGTGCAACATGCAAAGCAAAGTGGGAAAGGATCAAGTTACTTTTATTCAGGCTGACAGAGGACCTGAAAGGGACAATCCCCAAATTAACTTGTAAATGAGATTCTATGAATTCTTTAGAGTTTATAAAAGTGAAGTCGCTCAGTCATGTCTGACTCTTTGCGACCCCAGGGACTGTAGCCTGCCAGGCTCCTCCATCTGTGGGATTCTCCAGGCAAGAATACTGGAGTGGGTTGCCATTTTCTTCTCCAGGGGATCTTCCCAACCCAGGGATCGAATCTTGGTCTCCCCCACTGCAGGCAGACTCTTTTCCAAAGAGCCACCAAATGCGCCTTCTAAAGGCTAATCCACCAGGATGGGGGCGAACAACTGAGACAGAGCATGAGTTTAAAAACTTTAAAATTTTATAAAACTTAACCCAGCAAGAATGACTTCTAAGGATGAACTGAGCACCTTCATCTAGAGGTGAGCTCCTCAAGGTCAGGGTCATGCTTTAATCATTTATTCATTCAAGCATCCCCTTCCCCACTAGGGACTTGGCATAAAGTGTTGTTTTCCATGGATATATACATGCATCCATGCTCCATACAGCCTAGGCACTGTGGGAGAACAGAGAAGGAAAAGGCATGCTCCTTCTAAAGGCTAATCCACCAAGATGGGGGTGAACAATTGAGCTAGAGTACATTGTGGTGTAGACTCCTAGTGGAGCTGGGGCTCAGAGAGGAGGGACTCCCAACTGGATGGGATGTGGGTTCTGAGAGATCAGCCAGCCCATCTAGATAAATCCAGGGACTTGCCCTAGGCTGTGATGAGCTGTCTGGAAATCTGGGCCTGTAGCACAGAAGCCCCAGGAGATGGAAACATTCATTGAGCACCTCCTGGCTGCCAGGCACCGGACCATGCTTGTATCTAATCTTTAAAACCACCCTTAGAGGTTGCTGTTATTACCCTCACTTTAGGAAGGCAGAAAGAGGTTTTACAAAGCCAAGAGATCACATCTCACGAGCTTGAGACAGAATTTGAACCTACACTGAGAGTGAGAAAGGCTTCCTGCTGGAGGTAGAGCTTAGCTGGACCTCAGTCCAGCTTTGGAATAATAAACACCTAGGATCAAATCCTGCCTCTACAAAATGTCTTTGACCTCAGGCAATTTTCTTTACCTTTCTGAGCTTCCTTTTCCTCATTTGTAATATGAGGAGGAAATTATCTATGAGGAATGAATAAGACCATGTACAAAAAGTACTTGGCTTAGAAAATAACAGTGATTAACATTGTTTTTGTTAATAACAGATTAGGGAGGAAGGTGCATCAGTACAAAGGCCCTGAGACAGCAAAGCATTTGGCCAAGGTCATGGGCAAGGTCAGTGGGAAGATTCGGTCTGGCAGGAACCTTTTAAGTTGATACCATTAAGTCCTTCAAGGAGGTTGGATCACTAGGCAAGTAGGAGATGAGTTCAAGGCATAGGGTGAGGCTGGCACATTCCAGATGCCACTGGGTGTCCCTGCCCAAGTGCTCACTGCGCTCATAGCCAGCAGGCATGGGAATGTCCAGCGCTTAGGAAGGACACTCATCACCTGACCGTCTCTCTTCACCAGCCCAAAAAGCTGACCACAGCAGAGGAGCTGAGGGGAAGCTTCTCAGGGGTGTGTCCTCTAAGCACTGAGCCTTTGCATCTTGACAGCAGGGGCCTATCATATGTACAGGGTACATACATGCCTGGCACTGTGCAGGGTTCTCTAACATCTCTTAATAGTCTTATAAGTGAGAATCACTGTCCCCACTTTACAGATGAAGAAATAGAAGAATCAGAGGCCTTATGAGCCCCAGTGACGCAGGAATCCTAGAGGTTGAGCTGTCAGATGGAGTAGCACATGGATATACCCAGACCAGCTTGGAATAGTGGCTGGACTCAGCCTCCCAGCAACTCCCAGTCCTGTGGGTTCCCGTGTTAGATCCAGAAATGTGACCACCACCTCACTGTCTCACCCCATAATGATACCCTCAGGAAACTGTACTGTGAAGCTCTTCGGACCCTGCAGTCTCGGTGGCAGGGCTGGGATCATCTTTCCCATGCTGCCCAGGGCCAGAGAGAGGCTAAAGGAAGCTGCCCCTGAACAACAAGCCAGTTAAGCAGGACACAAGCTCTGCTCAGCACTTACCGCAGCCTCGGCATGGGGATCGCCACTTTCTCGACCATGGGGTTCAGCCGGTAATAATCCAAAAATGTTCTCGCCACATTCCGCCCCAGCTTCATATCTGGAAGGGCGGGTGTTAAGGAGCAACTCTGGACTAGTAAGGAAAATGACAGCAGTAACAAACAGTGTCACCACTCACTCTTCTATTTGCTGTCTGTACTGTCGTTTTGATTTTCACAAATCCTTAAATATTAGATACTATTATTTTCCTTCTTTTCCAGGTGAGAAAATTGAGATGCAGAGAAGTTCAATAATGTGCTCAAGGTCATAGAGCCTGGAAGGACTCTTACTCTGAAGCCTGTGTTCAGAGATTTTAGAACCTACTGCATCCTTTTAGGAATCACTGGGCTTCCATGGTCTGCAAATCAGTTGGCTCAGGGGGAGGCAGATAAGCAAGACCCAAGGGCAAGAGACCTTTTGTTATATAGAGACCAGGGCCTGCTTGACCTTCAGGGACTAGGCATCTACCTTAGTAACCTTGTGGGCAATGATAAAACTTTCTCACCCTAAATAGTATCCCTGGTCTGCCTTGAAATCTACCAGTAATTAATCCTTGGGGTAAGCACTTGTATCCTGTTAAATACAAACTCCCCAGGGAAGGGGAAAGGGTCAGTTCCATATTGACCAGTAACACTTTAGTATAAATTAGCACAACAGTCATCTATTCAACAACATGGAACATAGGCTCTGTGCACTATAGTTCGTATCTCTGGACCTTCACATGAGCTGTTTCCTCTGCCTCACTTTTCTACAGCTAATTTGTAACCATCGGCTTTCTAATTAGGTGATGTCTCTTTAGTAAGGCACAATGCTCTTCTCTCAGGTCTCTGACTGGTGCTCTTGCCCTCTGCTCCTGTGGCTTCTGAACTGACTTCATACAAAGCACTTATCCTTTATCTCATGTCCCCCAGCTCTGAACATCCAGACCATCACCAACTCTTACCCAGGGGAACTTTGTCTTCAGTTGGTCCAGGCCTTAAAGGGCCAACACACCTTCTCAGCCTCCAGACACCTCCATTTAGTCATCCCCTGCTGTCTTCCTAGAAAAGGCCAGCATCATCTTTTCCTTGAATCGCTGTTATCCTGTCCTAATGGCCTCTCAGCCATGAGGCTGCCTGCTTCTGCTCCATTTCCTATAAAGTTGCCGGTGGGGTGGGGTGAAGGGGTGGCTGTTCTAAAGCAGAGATCTGCCCACGTCATCTAACTGAGAGAAACCCTTCAGTGGCACCCAGTTGCTTTTAAAATTCAAATTTGGAACTTGATTTACTGGGTCCTTTGTAATTGGGTCTCAGTTTTATGCTTGCTGCCTCCTGCCTTCCACCCCTCAGCCTTTACATTCCAGTGATACTGAGCTTCTTTCACCTCCAGGCCTTTGCCCATTCCACTCCATCTTCCCAGACCACTCTCCCCTTTGCCCACAGGCCTGACAGGGCCAACACACCTTCTCAGTCTCCAGACACCTCCATTTAGTCGTCACTTCACTGGGACCGTCTCGGCCACTACTCCATCCGGGGTCATGGAGCGGGCCAGCATATGTGAAACAGTCAAGCAAGTTCTCACCCCTCACTTCGAGGTGTCTGCAGGCTGGGTTCGGACACAGCCCTGCATGTGAACACCATGAACACCAGCCTTCATGGAGCACTCGCTATGTGCCTGGTAGCGCACTGACCCTTTACTAGCACGTCATTTTAAACAACCCAGGGAGGAAGGCATTCCTACCTCCCTTTTGCTTTTGGAAGTTAAGAAACCTGTCCAAAGCTAAAAAACTGCCAATGGTAGACTTGAGACTTCAATCTGGGACTTTCTGATTCCAGAGCCGTGAACTTCCTGCCACTCTGGGCTGTTGCCCAGCTGGAAGGCACCTTTTCTGTCAAGGGCTGAGGCTCCCAGGCCAGTGCCTGGTGGGAGAAGGGAAAACACCAGATGAGTTATTTACAACAGTGAGATCTGCGGCTGCCACCTGCTTTCTTCCTCTGCTTGTGACTGCTCTTCTCTCTCCCCTTCTTTAAAAAGTTCACAACTTGAAAAGCCCTGGTGTTGGGCATGGGCTTTCTGACCAGCAGACCCCAGAGGCAGTCTCACTGCCAGGGCCTGCAGCAGTTCAGTCAGGCTCTAGTCGGCTTGAGGAAATTGAATCACCACTGTGTGCGTCGACAGTAAGAGCTACAGGGGCGCAGAGGAAGGGAGAGGTCCCCGTGGACCAGGCTGAAAAGCTGTAGCAGAAGTTTTGGAATCGAACGCATCTAATTCGAATCCTGGCTTGGCCACATGCTGTGTGTGGCAGATGGCACTTTCCAAAGATGTCTGCACGATGCCTCCCGTCTCACCTGCCATCCTGTGTTGTGATCTTAACACTCGTTCCTCTGGGAGGTAGAGTCTGTATCCTCTCTCTTTGAGTCCAGGTGGGCTTATAACTTCCTTGCTACCTAAGTAAGGACTGGCAGGAGTGACACTGTGGGACTTCTGCTGAGCGGTCAGAAAAGCAGCTGCAACTCTCACCTTGCCTGCTGGACTGCCCCGGCTGGGGTTCTGAGCCTCCAGCAAGCAGTCTGACTGCCCTGAGGCCATCCTGCTCTGAGGAATCCCAAAGCCAGCTCACAGAGGGTCTGCAGGCAGAGGCCCTGAGACTTTGGGGAAAGGCTACGTCAGAGAAAGACTCCTGGCCAGCCCACAGCCCCTCCAGCACTCTCCCGCTCCAGCTCCAGTCAGTATCTCATGGCTACTGCATCAAAGATGCCAAGCCAGACCCACTCAGCCTAACCCTTCCTAAATTTCTGACCCACAGAAAACAAGAGAGAATAACTATGGTTTTAAACATTAACTTTGGGGAAATTTGTTATGTAGCAGAGGGGAGCAAGAACACCATGTGACCTTGCAGAAGTTCTCCCATCTCCCTGAACCTTCTTTTCTCACCTGTAAAACATGAATAACAATGCCTGCCTTGCAGGGTTGTGGTGGTGAGATAAGCAACCAGCCCATGGATGCTGACTAAGTAAGTGCATGAATGTGGCCAGAGGGAAGCCTGAACCCTTCCTCCAGACCTGCAGTGACAGCCAGACTCATTCAGCCCCGGAGTAACCCTAGGAGATCTCCCTGTAGGTCAATTCTCCTGAGCTCTACAAGACAGAGGAGTTGGGCTGTTGCAGTCAAATGCCCCACTGTGAGCTGTTGATCATTTCAGACAAGCTCTGTTTAAAAGACAGTGTTTTAAAGGTGGGAATTGTCTGAGACAATCCTTTTTCTTTCCAACAATATTACATATTCCCTAAGCCCTGAGAGCCTCGCTCCAGTTATTTACTGCACTGGCCCTGCTGGAGCCAAGAAATGGGACGTGGGTGGGAGGAGGGAAGAGATTGATTGAACATTTTCAATTAAAACAGGCTGTCTTTGAACAAAGATTTAAGATCCAGGCAAGGAGAAAGCAATAACTCTCTTGGCTGGAACCTTCTCCAATCTATTGCAGAATTAAGAGAGAAAAAAATTGGGGTGAAAACTCCCAACTCTTCACTGCAAACAAAAGCCTCAGAATGGCGTATAAGTTCAAAATGTCATGCTCCTCAGATTCTTCTGTTGCTCCTGATGGGTTTCTAGCCAAGGGCAGGAGCAGACAGCAGGGGGGATCAGGACCCTGGAGTCAGAGAAACAGGAGTTGGCTGGACTTGTCCAAAACTCAGACTGACTAGGTGACTTTAAAGGGTGGGTGTCAATAGCTCCAGTACACGATGGGACCCTTTAACGAGTAACGAGGGTTGGCTTATTCACATTCATTTTTTTATTCATTCATTCTAATTTGGGGGTTCTTCCCAGGTGTGTACTGCCATGAAAAAGGGCTGAGACTAGGTTAGATAAAGAGGAATTAGATGCAGTCTAGGAGAAGGCAATGGCACCCCACTCCAGTACTCTTGCCTGGAAAATCCCATGGATGGAGGAGCCTGGTAGGCTGTAGTCCATGGGGTCGCTAAGAGTTGGACACGACTGAGCGACTTCACTTTCACTTTTCACTTTCCTGCATTGGAGAAGGAAATGGCAACCCACTCCAGTGTTGTTGCCTGGAGAATCCCAGGGATGGGGGAGCCTGGTGGGCTGCCATCTATGGGATTGCACAGAGTGGGACACGAATGAAGTGACTTAGCAGTAGCAGAAGAGACAAAGACCCTGATGCTGGGAAAGATTGAGAGCAAGAGGAGAAGTGGGTGGAAGAGGATGAGATGGCTGGATGATATCACTGATTCAGTGGACATGAGTCTGAACAAACTCCAGGAGATAGTGAAGGACAGGGAAGCCTGGCATGCTGCAGTCCATGGGGTGGCAAAGAGTCAGACATGGCTTAGTGACTGAACAACAGCAAGAAGACGATACTAACATATCCCAAATAGCTGCATTAATGAACAGGCTGTTGCATGGTCACCTTCACAAAAGCAACTACCACTTTTTCCTGGCACACCCTGCGCACCGTACAGTGTGGTTATTTACTATTGACAATCCCCACTACATCCCTGCGAGGCTAAAGCATAATTTGACACATATTTTATAGGAAACTGAAGAAAGGAGAGTCTGCATAATTGACCGAGAGTCTCGTGGCTAGAAAGTGATAGAAGTGGCATATGAACCTGAGTGTCTTTTTAACACCATGCATGTTTTCTCCTTTCATGAGTGTGGTCATAAATTCAAACACAAATTCTGCAGGCATATGGCAGATTTAATTCCAAGTGGAGGAATTGTGCAAGTCTTCAAGGAAGTGGACTATACCAAAGATTTGAAGGACGAAGACAAATCTGAAATGGGGAGGAAGGGATAAATGAGCATCAGTACAAGTGGGGAGTGTGGCTGTGGTCCATGATTCTGTGCCAGAAATAAGACAGAGAAGGGCCCGCAGGCCCTTAGTGTAGAGGGGAGGTAGGCTGGCGACAGATTAGTGAAGGCTCTATAGGTAAAATTATGGAATTTAAACTTCTATTCTCTTGGTAATAAAAACCAGAGTGTATCTATCATTGTATCCATCATCTGTTCACTCAATCTACGCTTGTTGATCACCTAGTATATTCAACTTCTCTAGAAGGCATGGGATATACTTTGCTTAAAAACAAACAAAAACCAACCAACCAAGATGACAATTCTTAAATCTATAAGCAGAAACAGTAACAAAAGAATAAAAAAATCCTAAATAAATACATAATTGTGATTTTAATAGTGCTAGGAAGAAAATGCAGAGTTTATAACTGAGGGCAATGTGAGTGCTACCTTAGAGTAGAGCTATGGGCAGGCTTCTGCAAACTGAGAGTGGGCAGTGGGTAAGCGTCTATGAAGGAGGAAGGGTGGGTGGGAGAGAGGGGCTGAAAGAGGGCTGTGGAGAGGCAGGCAGGGGCTAGATACTGTGGCACCTTATTCTGGATCACCTGAAGGAATCTGGATTTTCTAAGTGAATGGGAAGAGTCTAAGTGAATGAAGAATTTTAGGCAGGAAAATGAGATGATCTGATTTATAATTTTAAAAGGTCATTGTTTTGCTAAAAAATAAGAAAGCAAGAGTGGGAGCAAGCACATTAGCCAGGTGACTACTGTGATGGGCCAAGGGAAAGAGGGGACCCTGGAACAGGACAAAGACAGTAGAGATGGAAGATACGTCCTTGGGGGAAGAACTAGCAGGACCAGCTGACAGATTGGACGTGGAGCCTGCAAGAGGAGATGGAATGAAGGGTGGTACCTGGGTAGATGGTGATGCTGGGCTCTGGAATGTGAAAGACTGAGGGAAGAAAAAGACTCAGGGGAGAGGTTAGGAGTTCAACCTGACTTCAAGATGCTTATGAGACATTGGGAACCCTGATCCTGAGTCAGCAATGTGAAAAGGTCAGATAATGGAAGTGGTTTCTGAACCATCAGCTCTTTAGGGCTACTCATGCCTAATGCTTATGGCCTGAGTGGTCTGTCCCCTGCTGCTCACTCTCCACCCTCTCATCCCTGGCTCTCAGAAGGCGTGCAAGGTCCCTGGGAGAATGGCAGTGACTGAAGGACCCTTTGTCCTCATGTCTCAGGGGCTTGGATCTGGAGCATTGAATGAGCCCCTAAATGGGAATCAAGGGACCAATCTGCTTTCAACCAGTAACTTGTCATGGGATCGTAGCCATTTCCTTTCCCTAGGCTTAACTTTGCTGTGGGTAACATGTATGCTGTCTCAAGTTCTTTCCAGGGTTAAGAAAATATATTCAAGCAATTCTCAACACCATAAGCTTTTGAAAAACCCCATCCTTGTTCTTTCACTCAACAAATATTTATCGAGAAACTACCTACTCTGTGCCAAGTGAGTTTTAGGTGCTTGGCACAGCAAACAAAATTGACCAAGATACGCG